>NC_061491.1:27312493-27612493 GCF_022539355.2 Hippoglossus stenolepis
ACTGAGGCGTGACAGAGAAACAATCTGAAAACAACATCGTGGGATTCACTGCAGGATGCATGTGTTTTTGTATATTGTGTATTTAGTGTTAGTATATTTAGTGTTTCTTCTTCCTCCTCGTTTCTTTCTCCGTCTCGTTTTATCTCCTCAGTTTTTCCGACTCCTTCTTCTTCTCTCCCGGTTTCAGGTTGTTTTCCTGGCCTGACTTGTTAAGAACGACTCTGCTGCCAAAGCGTATGAAGTTAAAAACGTGGATAAATGAAAAAGAGGCGATGGGGAAACCGTCAGAGCTGCAGGCTTCTCCTGCCCGTGTGTGTCTCCATCGTCTCTAAGTCCAAATGTCTCATAACGAGCGGGTCTCACATGTTCTTGTATAGTTCACCTTCCACATAAGCACCTATAAACGGTATGAAAAGGTTTGGTTGTATATACTCCTGAGGATTATAGATCACAGGATATCTGGTGTATCCTCTGGTGTTCAGCTCGTCCCCGACTCTTCTGTCTGTGTTCACCTGCCTCATGTCGCTCAAACGCTTTCAGAGTCAGCCGAAGAAAAAGACGCTCTGGGTTTTTTGTATTATTCTCTTCAGACAAAACATCTCTGCACTCGTCTCTTTTCTTCTCCACACACACACGCTCCTGCCTGTCTCTGCCCCCGGTCTGGAAAGAAATGGCAAAGAACCTGAACAAAGTGTCTGTTTCTCTCTTTTCTCCGACAGAGAGATCGATTTGTGAAGCTCCTGGATCAGCTGCACAACTCGCTGCGTATCGACCTCTCCATGTACAGAGTGAGTGTCCACTTGCAGCCGCTGTTATTCCAACACACACACACACACATGTGTAGATTAATTATGAACCATCATCATCCCAAACTATTTTTACCTTCTTCTGCTCTTCCTGTGATTTATTTCCTCCGACATGTTCTGAGTGTTAAACTACTCGGGCCTCTCAGACGTTTCATTTCTCCCGTCTCTTCGGGTTATTAGTTTTTTTGTTTTTTTTTAATTCTGCATTCGTGGTGACTGTTTGCTTGTAATTAGTTATGCAATGATAAATTAAAAAGCTTCGGTGAACTGGGAGACGTGATGAGGATTAAAACGACAAACTGCCGAGATTGAAAACCGACGCTGGAGAAAATCGAATGACCCAAGAAGACCTTAGTCCGGAAAGGAAGAACTTTCATTAACGGTTTGTGTGTCTGTGTGTGTGTGTGTGTCTGCAGAATAACTTCCCAGCCAGCAGCAAGCCTCGCCTCCACGACCTCAAGTCGACAGTGGATCTTCTCACCAGCATCACGTTCTTCAGAATGAAGGTAGAGACGAATCTCACTACGACCTGGATCCATTAAACTGCGTGTTATGATCTTACATCGTGTTGAATCCACGTGATTCTCATGTTATAACCTCCAGATTTTGCATGTTCGTGAATGTTTGGTTGAGTTTGCATCTGACCTGCGAGTCGTCCGGCTCGTCTCCAGGTGCTGGAGCTGCAGAGTCCTCCCAGAGCTGCCAACGTGGTGCGGGACTGCGTCAAGGCCTGCCTGAACTCCACCTACGAGTACATCTTCAACAACTGTCTGGAGCTCTTCAACCGCCAGTTCCAGTCCGCCGCCCCCCCCGTGAGTTTCTGCGACGTGTCGGTGCGAGATTATTTCTGCCTGACGAAGGTCGAGCACCGAAACGTCGCAAATAAATATGAGACCGCAAGAAAGACAATGTTTTTGATAACTTTTAGAATCCAGAAGTCTTCATGAGAACGTTTAGACTGAACTTCTAGTTAACTCTTCCTCTTGTTGTAACCTCACCGATGTTGTTCCTCGTGCAGCCCGAGCCAGAGAAGAAGAAGAAGGAGAAGAAGAAGAAGAAGAAGGAAAAAGCTGAAGGAGAAGAGGGAGAGGATGATGAGGAGGAGGAGGAGGAGGAGGAAGAAGAGGAGGAGGAAGAGGAGGAGGAGGAGAAGAAGGAGGAGAATCAGCCGGAGGAGCAGGGCCCAAGTATTCAGAATCTGGATTTCTGGCCCAAACTCATCACGCTCATCGTCTCCATCATCGAGGAAGACAAGAACTCGTACACGCCCATCATCAACCAGTCAGTGGCACTCATCCTCTATTTTCCATATTGTATAATAATAATATTCATATGGAAATTAACTTTATTTATATAGCTTTTCTTTACAAACTTAAAATCTGCTTAAGAGAAAGAAAGAAAAACAAGAGAATCACAGAATATTGTAGTTTTTGTGTGACTCATAGTTTAAAATGAGTAAAGTGACATGAAGCCCATTAAAAGTTTATGAAATGAAACACAACCAATAATTTAAAAGAAATTTGAATTACATGAATTAAAATAAACCTTAGCACCGCTTTTATTTAAATTCAAAATTGAATGTTAAGTGTTGAAGATTAGGGCCAGATGATTAAAGTGATGATTTTACGATAATAAATTTGTAATATTACGAGAAGAAACTCGTAATATCAGAAGAACACTGCTGATATTTACCCTGTAAACTGGAACTTCTCTCTGTTCTGACTCCTGAACCGATCTTCTTCTTCAGGTTTCCTCAGGAACTCAATGTTGGTAAAGTCAGCGCGGAGGTCATGTGGAGTCTGTTCGCTCAGGACATGAAATACGCCCTGGAGGGTAAGACTGTGTGTGTCTGTGTGTGTGTGTGTGTGTGTGTGTGTGTGTCTGTGTGTGTGTGTGTGTGTGTCTGTTTGTGTGTGAGGTTTCCTGCCCTTTGCATTCACTCTTTCTTTTCTTCCATCCATCAACTCTCCTCCAGTTTTGCATCAAATCGATCACTGCCGCTGGAACAACGGTGAGACGCATCGTAGCTGGTGAACAGAAACAGAGGAGACAGTGCTGCGCTTGTGTTTCTGTGTCGGGGTCACGGAGACAGAGAGAGTCACAACACACTGAGACAACACACGCACATAGACACACACACAAATGAAGAAAACAACTTCATCACCTCGACGACACAAGTCACGACACAGGCAAATACAGAAGTTTGCAGAGCGCTGAACTCTCTCTGTCTCCGTGCCGACCAGAGTTAGAGAGTTAGAGCTGTAGCGTGACATCTGAGACCCAGTTTAACCAGTTTAACCAGTTTGACATTAGAGCACTTGTCTCCGCTTAGACTCAACAGTCCTCTAACTTTCAATCAAGCTGCATCAATCAGTCTGAATATGTGTTTTCATCAAGTCCATTATTATTTTTCCCGGTGAAATAGGTGACAGTGTAGAAAACAGGGTCACTCGCCTGTTGTGTCTGTTGTGTCTGTGTCCACTCGTCTGTCCTCCTCTTCTAGACTTTGTTTGTTTTTTCTGTGTCGTAGCGTTATTTTCTTTTTCATCTTCAAAGCCATTTTCATCTCTGCCATTCCTTTGTCTCGCCTGCTTCCTGCTTCTCTCTGACATCTCGTTGGTTTCTGTCATAAATCTGTCGTCACCTCAGCCCCCAACACATTCCGCATCCGCAGAGTCGATTTCTACGCTGGTAAGACTCTGTGTGTGTGTGTGTGTGTGTGTGTGTGTGTGTGTGTGTGTGTGTGTGTGTGTGTGTGTGTGTGTGTGTGTGTGTGTGTGTGTGTGTGTGTGTGTGTGTGTGTGTGTGTGTGTGTGTGTGTGTGTGTGTGTGTGTGTGCGCTGTAAAACTTATTTTACAGCAGATAATATGAGCATTTATGTTTTATATTAAGAGATTTCTTAATTCAAGTTCTATATATTTGGTTGTGTTTGTGTGGTCACAGTGTGGGTTGAGCTGTCCACAATGACAGGAAGTCAGTGTTGTGTAACCTTGTGGTCTTGTGTGTGTGTGTGTGTGTGTGTGTGTGTGTGTTCGTCTTTTTTACAGAACACGAGAAACATCGTCTCTGTAAGACGGCCGACTACATGAACCTGCACTTCAAGGTCAAGTGGTTATACAACGAGTACGTTCAGGACCTGCCGGCCGCCACAGACGCTGTGCCTGAGTACCCAGCGTAAGACACACAGACACACACACACACACACACAAACACACATGCGCCCACACTATTCTCTCTTCTTGTTTGATCATTTCTGCCTGTTAGTGGATTAACACTGATGGACACACACATACAAAACACACACAAATACACACTCATACACACTCATACACATCACTCTTTGCCAGGTATGTACATTATAATAATTATACTATAAGTATTGGTAATAGAGTTATGATAATACTCATGATAGTACATTTTATTCAGGTAATAATATTGATAATACATTTTACTTCGATAAAGTAACAAGGTGTTTTACATTGGTAAAATATTTCAAACAACAACAGAAACAATGAAACTCGTGAAATCAGTCAATTAAAAGAAATTCATGTTAGATTTGAATGAATCTGAATATTAAACCTCATTCTTACTTTTCAAAAGGCACTAATTTCAGTTAGAGTTTCTCGTGCTTGTCCTCGTGGATCACTCAGCCGGTCGGTGACACTTTTCCGTCTTCTCACCGCTCCAGGTGGTTCCTGCAGTTCGTCCTGGCCTGGCTGGCTGAGAACGAGGAGGTGTCCATGGAGTTCATGCACGCAGCGCTGGAGCGAGACAAGAGAGAGGGGGTGAGTCCAGGAGGACGGGGACGGGGACGGGGACGGGGAGGGCCGTCGAAACAGAAACTGTTCCACCAGAGAAACGCTCTCAGCTCGACATGATTCTGTCTAACGAACCAATAACACAAATTAATACGAGGTTCTTAAAAGTGTAGTTGAACAGCATCTCTAAAGTCGTGGTCTTAACAATGAAATGAACCGTTTTGCATTGTGCGAAATGCCCAGTGGGAATCAGGGGGGGGGGTTCCCACTATACCTAGTGCTCCAGTACCCCCCCACCGATCGGAATCTGAACTGAACTCTTTCCCGTTGAGGCTTTCATGGGGTCTCGCATATCTCGCACTCAGCCATTGTCCTCGTTCGTCCTGCAGCTCTGACCCTTATTTATTGGTTTATTTGTTCTGGTGTTTCTAGGCAACGCGTCCGTTACTTACCTGTGGTTCACCAGACCGTCGGCAGCTGCTGTCATCAGGCAGAGACACAGTAATTACAGACAAATGGATGAAACGCACAGATTATAGAGTTGGATCTGCAGTTCCTGTTCTGTGGATGTAAACAGGACGTAAATTAAGTATACGCTGTCACTTGGATCTCGCTTTGGCAGCATGTATTTATTTATACATTATGACAGCCACAGTTCAAACCACTGGTTGATGTTTATTTGCAGTGGAAATGCAGTTTATAAATAATATTATCCCTGAAGGTGTGACTCACACTGAATATACAGTCGGTGGCTTGTGGCTCAGACGGTTTAAAGAACTGGATAAAACCTGGTGACGTGTTTGTTTACCGATGAGCTCTCGTTACTTTGTCATCAGCCGTTTCTCCACTTGAATCAAATGTAGTAATTTACTCTGAAGTTTGAATCTTGTTTCCCGAGGACAGAGATTTAATGAAGTCAAACAGGAACAATCTGTCGTCTTCTTCGATGAGCGGAGCTGAAACGTTTGCGAGCAACAAACAAATCTTTGTTTTTAATTATAAACGCACTCATGAGGGGATATTAGAGCAACGGAAGGAGACTCACGTCTGGAAAACATCAGTAAACAAATGAAAATATTAAGTTTGAAAATCCTAATGAAGATCCTATAAAAGTCACTGCTACTAATGAACGCTGCTGAATGCTAACATGCAAAATGCAATTACTCCGTTTGATTATAAACTGATATATCTGGTTTATTTTTACATAAAACCTGCTCAGAACCAGATCAGCTGCTTTCTGACGGTTTCCAGTTATATTTTCCCTCCTGGACCAGAAACAGCCTGAGGAAGGAGAGAGCACTTCCATCCAGCGCAGAGTGAGAGACGGCTTCAGTCCCTCGACCCTTTTCTCTGCAGGAAGCTTCAGTTCACTCAGGTGCAGCAGACTTCTGCTTTTGGACAGAGTGATGGACATGTTTGTCTCTCGCCCTCCTGGACGTCCCCCGAGCTGCGCTTTCTCTTCGAGCAGAAACGTCTGCAGAACAGAACTGAGCAGTTCGACTGAACTTGTACTGACTCAACTGTTTTACTGGTTCTTGTTCAAGAAGCTGTGGCATCGCAGGTCGGCTCAGCAGCTCCTCTGGGCACCGAGCACACGTCCATCTGAGCCATTTGACTGATGATCAAATATGATCTGTGATTAGTGCAGCAGCTAGAAATAAGAATGGTCAGGGTTTGGGTTTGATTACAGGGGAAGGAGAGAAGGAGAGAAGGAGAGAAGGAGAGAAGGAGCAGTAGTAGGAAACATCAGCTCTGGTCTTGAATACAGAAATGTGCTCCTCCCTCCTCCTGCAGTTCCAGCAGACGTCCGAGCACGCTCTGTTCTCCAGCTCCGTGGTCGACATCTTCACTCAGCTCAACCAGAGCTTTGAGATCATCAGGAAGCTGGACTGTCCCGACCCGACCGTGGTGGCTCATTACAACAGACGCTTCGCCAAGGTGAGACGCACCACGTGAACAAACCTTAACGACACCAGGTTTACACGTCGTCACATAATGTACCTACATGCACACGGAACAAGTGTGAATGAAAGTCTTGTCACTGATACACGTTTAAAAACACATTTAAAAACTCCCGTTCTCCAAAAAAGTTCAGTTTAATACTCAGTTTACACAATTTTTTACGAAAAATATAAGAAAATCCCTCCATTGTCTTTACTGCTCAACCTTTGAGGGTCGTGAGTGGAACTGGAGTCAAGTTATAAACAAAGTGTTCGATTCATCGTTCTCTTCGGACCTTCACGTCCACGACCGCTCTCGTACCTAATGTGGTATAAATATGTGGCAAAGGAACAACTGTACTATTTTATTATTTTACCTTAAAGTTTCTTTGTGTTGCAGCTTTAAATTGCGACTTTTAAATCTCTTGAATCCTTTATTCCTCTGAGATACTGACCTCCGGCTTTCAGGCACTTGAATTCAGTGCTTTTGTCGTAACTGAGCCTTAGACTTTATTTATTTTTTTAAATTGAAGGCAGTTGCTTTTAGTCAAAGACATTAAATCTAACAGACGTTTCTCTGCAGAAGAATTGTGTGCACAGAGGTTTGTGTGTCTGTGTGTGTGTGTGTGTGTGTGTGTTGTTTGTGGTGCGATGGCTCGATCGATGGGGGACTCATTAAATAAAGAATAGCTAATGTAAGACATCGCTCTCAGCCGCCATGTCTCCATGTCCGCGACCCGTGACTCCATTTTCTTTTTCATGTTAATCCCCCTCTGCCTTTTCATCTCGTCCCAGTCGGAGCCGCCGCCGCCTCCATCTTGTCATTTCTTTATTTCTCTCTTCTCTACACACGTCTCTCTTCTTTAAATAGTTTGTTTTGTAAAAGTGTGAAATGAGAGTAAAGAAGTGAAAGAGGACAATGAGTCGAACGAAGAGAGGAAACCGTACGACGCAGTGCAGGCAGCGGACAGGCCACATGTTTAATGCATGAGTGTTAGAGGGCCGTCTGGCTGACTCAGCACAAAGAAGTGGATATAACAGAGCAACAGAAACTTCTTTTTCACATCACGGCTGATAAATGAACTCGCTGATTTGTTTCAAAGTTTAATGTAAACAGCCCGAAAGTCGTTTCTCACCAACCTGGACTAACGTGTCCTTCCTCATTTTACAGTTGTAATACTTTATCTTCATGTTTTAAAAGCTGCATCATTTGATCTCTGTCTTTCGTGGGTGAAACGTTTTCTGATTTGATTCGAAGGACTAGTGAGAAATTGATGACGAAACTTTACGACTAATTTTTCTTCCTGATGGATGAAAAGGTTGAAACACAGGATATAAATAATAGATTTAAATGTAAAAAACTTGATGTGGACTGATTTGAAATTCCCCAAAAGACCAAAGGAATGAGAGCAGAGCATCTTCTCAGTCATCAGGGTTCGAACAGAGCTGGTTTGGACCTGATGGAGGAAGCACCAGGGTTCAGATTCACTTCTCCAGATGTTCCCCTGAGAATCGAACATGTCCCGAGTGTTTGTTTTGTGTTTCCCCTGCAGACGATCACCAAAGTGCTGCTGCAGTACAGCGCCCTGCTGGCCAAGAGCTTCCCCTCCTACTGTGAGAAGGAGAAGATCGTGAGTAGCTGCTGCGTCTCCAAACACCCTCACTCCTCCTCGCTGTGGAGTGGAGGAATCTTCTAGCTGCTGCTGCCCACTTCACTGACTCTGGAACTTCCTTAACTCATTGTCTCGTTTGCTTGTTTTTGTCGCCCGACCTCCTGCAGCCGTGCGTGCTGATGAACAACATCCAGCAGATGAGGGTCCTCCTGGAGAAGATGTTCGAGTCGATGGGAGCGAAGCAGGTGAGTGAAAGGTTTATTGAAGACTTCCTGCGGAGAGGTTTTCAGTTCAAACCTCAGACGCTGATTTCACTGAATACAAGTCATCAACGAAACAATCCGACATGACGACGGTTAAATACGTTTTAATCCAGCGGAGCCAGAAATAATTGAAGTGTGACAATGCACATTTATCTTATTTATCTTTACGAACCCGGGAGCAGCAGTGAAGCAGCCTGAGTGAGAGAAGAAATGTCAATAACTCAAAACCATAATCCCTGTAGTCCACTCGTTTATTATTTAAAGGCCTGAATTTCGTTTTTTAACATTTTATTTTTTCAGAGGTTTTCAGCTGTAAAGTGCTGGGGACAGATGTGCAGCTGAAATCCAACACAAAGTTATTCCTTCAAAGTTTGTGATTGTAACTTACAACAGAGTTTTATGGCCACTTATCTAATCTGAGATCACGAGAATAAAGTCAATAATAAACGGTCATAACTCGAGGCTACGTGTCGCGTTAGAGTCTCAGAACATACGGTCCATGTACATGTCCAGTATGTGGACATGTACACAGCCCATGTACATGTCCAGTATCTGGGTCGCCTCAGCGTCCTCGAGCTGTGACCTCATTCCTGTGATGTGTGCTTGGGAGAGATCCTCATGGGACCATGACAGCACTGGTGATGTGGTGTCGGGCCAGTGGAGCGGCGTGGTGGCGAAGCGGCATTATTTTAAAGTGATGGAACTTTAAGCTTCATCGATATAGTCGACATATTTCATCCAAACCGAGGACTTGAGGGTCAACGTACAGAGACAAGCATTCACACCTACGCTCCATTTATGTAAACTCATTCAAACTCCACATGGAAGGACGCTGGTAGAACTGGGAATTGAACCCAAAACCTTCTGGCTGTGAAGCCGCTGTGGAAACCGCTGCACCACAAATTAAACTGAAGAAGTGATTCGTAACTTTTCCTTCATGTGTAAAATCCCAGATTTGAAATGACTTCATGTTCAGATCAACAACATGAACAGGAAGTCAGAGTCACACAGACGTTCTTCATCTTGTTCTTCGTTCACTTGACTTTTCAGTTTGAACTCGTATAGAAATAACTTTGCTTCTACGTTTCTTAAATAGAGGAGTAACCTCTTAAAAAGGCTTTTTTCTGAGGATGTGCAGCAGATGTTCAGGAACAAAAAGATGTGCGGCCTTGAATTATTTTGAACGTAAACGGGAGATTGATAGTGTGTTTGTTGTGTGTGTGTGTGTGTGTGTGTGTGTGTGTGTGTTTCCCTCTACAGCTTACTGCTGAGGAGGAGAGGGTATGTCGAGGTTTATATTTTTATTTTGTGTCCTTGCTCCCTCTCTCCCTGTTGCTCCTTCAACATATTCCAAATAAACAACCTCCTCATTACAGCACCAACTCTCCCTGAACCTCCTCCAGCTGTCAAACCTCTTATCCACAGTAGAGTTGTGTCTATTTTGAGGTTGATCCCAATTTACTCATAAATGAGATATCAAATAGAATCCTCTCTCCTCCCTCCTCCTCCCTCTCCTCCTCTTCCTCCCTCCTCTTCCTCGCTCCTCACCTCCTCTCTCTCTCCTGATGTCACCTTTATGTCAGAAACACTGTTTTTACTTTGCCGTTTCTTCCTGAAAGTTGGAGAATGAGGAGGAACGTGACGAGTGTGATGAGG
This sequence comes from Hippoglossus stenolepis, assembly GCF_022539355.2. Taxonomy (NCBI): domain Eukaryota; kingdom Metazoa; phylum Chordata; class Actinopteri; order Pleuronectiformes; family Pleuronectidae; genus Hippoglossus; species Hippoglossus stenolepis. Next base: position 27,322,531 of record NC_061491.1, read on the forward strand.
AGGTGGGTCGACTTGTTTCTCTGTCACAACCTCAGGGTTAGATTTGTATGAGGTGACTTGTGACATGTGATTATGTTATCCCACGTTAATCCCAGACGGATCTTGTAGATTTGACGTAGCATTACAGATTCACTGCGGGAGAACAGGAAGACAAACATGTTGTTGTAGACGTGAGACATTGGGGCTGAGACTCATTCTTCTGTTTGCTGAACACAGTGAGACGGGAGAACGGAGTTAGAGTCGAGAGACGACGTCTACAACTGGATGTTTTTCACAACTAGCGAGATCATACTTAGTTTCCAGTGTTGGGTTTGGTCCAGACGATATTTTGACTCATGTCTATCAAGAGATATTTGAATATGAATACAGATAAATTGAATAGTAGATGCTTCTTGGTCTGTGTTCCACTTGTTTTAGCCCCAAAATCGTGATTTCTTATAGTTTCAAGAGTGTTTGTCATCAAATGAATCTACAATAACTAACACGTGGAGTCAGGTTTAGTTTCCAGAAGTTCACAAGCAGTCATATTATTTTCATAGTTCATGGTTTTAGTGGACAACAGCTGAGTGACTGTCTGAAAACTCAGCAGATTTCTGTTTTTAGTTTCTATTTAGTATAACTTGGTTTTATTTCCTTGCCTCACCTGCATCAGGCCTTCTCTGACAATGAAGGGGAGGATGACATGGTGGGTAAACTGCATCGTCAGCAGAAAAAAGACTGGACATCACTTTTATTTTCATTTAAATTCATACTGTCTTTATGTTTTATTACAATAACTGTCTCTTCCTTTGGGGGCTGTGGGATATTCTTCATGGCCGCCAGTCAGAGGAATCCAAGGTGAGGGAAGGAGTCGAGGTCACAGCCCCTGAGTCTTCAGTCTTTATTATTTCCTCAAATGTCACTTTTTCTTATTTTCTGTTCTTATTGTTTTGTCCGTTTCAAACAGTCTGGCTGCTCAGACTCTGAAGGATCTGAGGTAAGAGACTGTGAGAAGGAAAAATAGAATCAAACTTTATTATTTTATTGCCTCATCCGTAGACATGATTACGACATCATCAGACTAGGCCTTCAGTTGTTGTTTTGACAGAGACCCCTAGTGGCCAAAGTCACATATCGTACGTTTACGTGAAAAAAACCTGGAGACCCGAGACATGGATTTGAAAATCCTTGATTTTCTGCTTTAGGAGCTTTTTCTCAAATCCAAAATAAATATTTACGATTTTTTTCCCCTGTTATCAAGTGACTTTGACTCGTGTGAGCTCGTCGTCTGCCTCCCCCTGTGCTAATGAGTCAAAGAGCCAAAGAGCCTCTGGTTCCATGTGTCAGCAGAGATCTGAACACATCTGCAGCTGGAGCCCTGAGACGGAGCGTTTAATAGACGCCACAGTGGGCGGCCAGATAATTGAATTTGATCTCGTATTTAGCTTCAACTGAATGGCGACTGTGTGTCAGAGGACCGTGGGGGGTCTCCGACATGTCGGGGTGGGGGGGGAGATAAAGTCTGGGCTGCGCCGCTTAACGAGTAAAGTTCCTCCTCGTCAACAGATGTTAGGGGAAGTGAGAGAGAAGATAAACACTGTCGTCGGCGGTTTTGCTCGAGTTGGAGCTTTTATTTTGTGTCTGAGGGAACAAATCGTGTTTATCTGCCGAACAACTCCGACAAAAAACTGCCCTGACATCGATTTGTGAAATCATCTCCTCCGGTTTTATTAACGTGCATAAAGCAACTCGGCCTGTTGACTCACTTTGGTGGTTAATTGATGCTGTTGTTGCATCGCAGCTTAAAATATAAATCGGAATCAGATATTGTTTTTTTCGCAATTAAAAGGGTTTTATTTATGCAGCAGAACCTCATGTTTATTGAGGATTTATCCGACTGCGGCGTGGAAATTATATTAATCTGTATTCAATTTGCTCCGTGAGCAGATTATTAGTGATGGAAAGTCAGGTTGGATCTTTATTTGGTGTCTGCGCTTGAGAGCTGTTACTGTCAGGAGAAAGCAGTTTACTCAAGTACCTTTGAGGTATTTGTACTTTAGTATTGACATTAATCTGTAACGGAAAATATTTGTACTCCAATAACTTTACCAGGATTTATGACCTATGCTGCAGCCAGCCACCAGGGGGCGATCAATACGTTTTGGCTTCACTTTTGGGAGCCGTGATGTCGTCCATCTTTATCTCAGCATCGCTCTGCTTGTTTTCTCTACGAACTCGAGGAATAAACCAATAAAATGATTTCACCTGGAGACAGATTTTCCTTCTGTCGTTAACTTAACGTTGAAATGATGTGAAAGTGAATGAGATTTTAATTTCTCTTGTTTAAATGCTCTGAATGAACCAAACACACGTTGTCGTCTCTCGTCCTGTTCGTCCTCAGATCGACAACAAGGACAAGGACAAAAAGGTCGGTCAGGCCTCAGTCATTCAAACAGGACGTTTGTTTTGTGTGTTGTGGTGTTTGTTTGTGTATTTGTATGTGTTATAGCATCACAAAGTGCAGTAGAATATCAGTAGAATATCAAACCTGATCCTTATTAAGTAGAAACAGTAAATTATGTATTTTGTATGTGTAGAAATCCCTTGAACTTATTCCAGTGTCGTACTGTCGAACGTTAAATGATTCACGTTCGTATTAACAGAGCGCGTCCGTTTCAATATTTAACGTTAAGCATAAATGAGCCTTAGAGCTGATGAATGAATCCCCATGTGTGCCTGCAGGGGGCGCTGTTGCTCAGTGAAGTCACATAGTGTCGCTTTAATCATGTCTCCTATCTGTTGTCCTCTGTCTTTTTCTGTTTTTAATGTCTCGCTGTTTTATTTGTTTCTTTCTTAATAAGACCGACAAGGAAAAGGTGAGGACCCTCATGAAACCTCTAATACTCCACGATGGAGCATTTTATTTTATTATCGTTTTCTCATTTGTTCTTCATTTGTGTTTTTCTTTCCTGTTTTTACACCTTCAGTCTGAGACGAGGAAGGAAAAGGTGCGTTGGCAACTCATTTGTGTTACAAAATGATATTCAGGCATTTAGAGGCGTGTGTGTGTGTCTGTGTGTGTGAACTGGATTTAATGGCTTTTACCAACTGTACATTGGTTTTAAACGATAAGCCACAGTTAGATGAGACTGAGTTGGACATGGAGGAGGAGGATGATGAATAAGGACAAGAGCCCCAATAGGAAGAGGACTGACGGTTCACAGGAGAAAGTAAAAACCAAGTTAAAAAGAGTTGTGCTGCTCCTGAAATGACCACTAGGGCGTCTGAGAGATAAGAGGACGAACGGAGAGATTCGTTTCCCTTTGTTAACATGAGGCCGAACTCTACTTTCATCTATAGGTTGTTTTGAATGTGTTGTGTTGCCATAAGAAGGTTTCCAATAACCAAACCTTCCACCGCAGAGGGAGCGAGTCATTAGTGGAATGATTTGGTGATTGGAAAGATGGACTGCAGACTCCTCAGAGATACTTAAGTGTATTATAATCCCAGGAAGCCAAGATTTCTGATCGCCCCACAGAGGAGGGATGTGAAAACCTCTGAATCAGCACAACTGGGTCTGTGAGGGTTTCAGCTAAAAGCAACAATAAGCTTTATGTATCTGTGAGTCACTGCCTGGAGGAGAGAGGCTGAAGCAGGAGGAGAACCTACTAAGAGATCCCAAAGAACCAAGAGTGTGTTCAGGTGTGGCATCATCGCTCACAAGTGTGTGTGTGTGTGTGTGTGTGTGTGTCCTTGCAGGCTGAAAAGAAAGACAAAGAGAAGCAGGTTGGTTTGTTGATGCTTCTTCTGCCCTTCACCTCCTTTCTGCTCCAAAGCTTCAGTCGTTCTACTTTCTCTAAATCCGTCGCTCTCCTTCCCCTGAAACTCTGATTTTGGTATTTATTTAACTTGAAAGGCACTGGTTTTTATTTCTGTCACTGCACAAGAGAGTTATGAACTTTATTTTGAATCCCAAAGAGAAAATGACAGTGTTTACTTTCTTTTCAACTATTCTCCTTCTCCTTTCCGCCCAAAGGAGGAAACTAAAAGCAAAGAGGTGAGTGGTTATAAAGGAATATTAGCTTCAGTTGTAGCTGTAGCGAAAGGTCCGACACCATCCAGCTGTTTAAAGGTTAGTCCTGTCTTCTTACTTTATATTGATGTCCTCTTTGACTAAAGGCCTCTAGGTAGTTTTGGACTAATTCTCCCGTTGAACGTGAAGAAAGTTCGACATCGCACCAAAAGAAAAGAAGAAAAAAGACATGAAAAGTTAACGAAATGAGTAAAATGAGGTTTTGCACATCTGCAGAACTGTAGTTTGTTTTCTTCGGTCTCAGTCACATCAGACGTAGTTTTTGCATAAGATACGATAAGATACTTATTGTGCGCAACGTGTGTTTGTGTGTTTTGCGATGAGCACGGGTCCAGAGAAGCGAGCGATCCGACCTCGTGATTCGCTGCACGCTCGGTCTGCCGCCCTCGTTATAGCCACAGCTGACTTGTCGATGACTCAGACATTTCCCAGAATCCTCTTCTAAGAATCGTTCCCATTTGCCAAAAAACACTCGGCCCCTGGCAGAGGCAGCGGAGCTTGATTCAATTTACAGAACATTTATATATTTCTTGTTTTCCAAGGATGAGGTTTTTGTTTTTCCGTCTGATTTAAACTCCTTCATGGTCAAACTGTTTGCTCGTCATCGCCCTCACGTTATATCGATGTGGGGAACGTACTGAAAAAGGTGAAATCGCTTGTGTGAGGTTTTTATTCTGTTGTTTTCTTTCTCACCAGTTGAAGGAGGAAGTAAACAAGGTTAGTTTGACCTTTTCTTCCTCTGTAGTTTCTCCCTCAGCTCCTGACTTTGATCTCCTGTCAGCTGCAGACGTCCCCGTCTCACGTCCTCGTCTCACGTCCCCGTCTCACGTCCTCGTCTCACGTCCTCACGTAGAAAATACAATATTATATAAAAACCTGAGCAAACTAAACCAGTTATCGATCTGAAACTCATGGACGTGCTGCTCAATAGAAATCTGCATTTATGAGACGTAAACAGCCCGTTGTTGTTCACTCACATATTTCACACATATAAAACATAAATATTGTATATACATCTTATCACGTCTTTTGAGATTAATCAAACGGACACATTTTGGAGGGTGACATTTATTTAGGAGAGCTACAAAAAAAAGCAGCCGCTGTATATTTTTAAATCTAATTTTCTAACATCTAATCTATTTTTATATTTGCACCGAACAGGTGTTGTTGAAACTTGACCAGATTTTATGGTCAAGTTTAGAAACTTTAGAAAGGTGGGATATTGTTCAGCACTTAAATTCTTAAACCATCATCACTGTTTTCTATAAGTGTTAAAACCAGAATATTAAAACCAGGAAGTGGTTTCTCAAAAAGCCAGGTATTAAAAATGGACTGAATTTAAACACATTTCTTTAATAATCGACGACTCACAGCACTTTACATTCACTCACACACACATACAGCACTGTCTGTCCCACACGATCCGCACCGGGGATCAAACCGCTGACGTTCTCGTGCGACCCGCCACACATGCATCCGATTATTTATTCAATCGGTTCCTCCACATAATTCCAGTTTGGGATGAGGTCAGCGTGCAGCGGGAACGCAGACTCATGGAGTCAGCGTTCCCTTTCGTCCTGAAGAATCCCAATAAACCAGAGGCAATAAACAAAAAGCTTTTATTAAAATCGCCCACTCACCACGACCCAACCCACCAGACAATATCCAGAAACACCCCCGAAATAACAACAATAAGACTCGTGCTGCTCTCACCTGCTGCGCTCCCTTAAATTACATTTAACCCTCGTCATAGTCTTTGTTTGCGTTAAATCATCGATGTCCTGCGCAGTGTCTTCTCCTTTTCTTTTTACTTTTCTGTCTTTTCTCCTGTTTTTTCCTTTCTGTCTTTCCGGGAAGACCGAAGCCACAGCTGCCACCAACAAGGTACTTCTGGCTGTTAGAGCGATTATATATATATGTGTGTGTGTGTGTGTGTGTGTCTCCTTTTCTTCCTGAAGCTCTTTTTCTCAGTCATTCACTTTCATTCTCTTCCCAACGTCTTGAGGAGTCGGAACCAAGTGCAAAGAGGATTTCAAACAGATCTGAAGTTTCCGTTTTAAAGGATGTTGAACCTGCAACAAGTCTTCACTTGTCAAGATCATGGTGGTTTCACAAAACGTACAAATCTCAAGTCACATTTTGACTTTGACTCAGATGAACTGATTTCAGAGGTCAAAGGTCACCTGTTTACGACTGCAGGGCCATATTTCATAGTTTTATTTTGCCAAACACAGAATTCTAAGCTCTGAATTCACTGTATTTATCGACTCTTCCGGTGTGTGTGTGTGTGTGTGTGTGTGTCTTCATGTAGAGGAAAGGATTGTTGCCCTGTACTTTCATCAGTCTTCCAAGGAGACATCACGTGCACAGTCACGTGCGCAGTCACCTTCAAACACCTATAAAGATGTTTGACTGCTCCACACTCACATAAACACAACTGTGCTTTTTCATTTTTTTTGGACTCAGACCAAGAACACACTTGTGCTGAAGACGCTGAGTGGATGGTCCAACCCTTCACTTTACTCAGTGCAACATTTTTCAATTAAAATGCAAGATACTAAAACGCTGTCGCTTGAAAGTCACAGGCCTCCGTTAGTCCAATTAAAGCCTGTGGCGCTTTGCCCACCGTCCTCTATCTAATAACTCAGTCCCACATTTATCGACGGCACACTTTCCCTCTGCGCTGTCTTGTCCTGCAGTGGCCTGGCCTCTTGGCTGGTGGAACATGTGGAGCACACTTCAGATCCAGCATACTGATGAGGCGTCTCACAGGTTTATTCAAGGTCTGACGGCAGGCTCCTCCCTTCACCCTGCTTGACTCACACAAAGCTGCACGTCCGGCAAATGGAGAAGATGGTTGACTGCTGCTCGTCGCTAAGAATTCAGTTTTAAAAGCCACGTGCACCAGTTGTTCGGACTGATTAGACATTTGCTTAGTTTGCAGTTGGCACGGCGACCGGACGAGTACACAAGATCCAAACGCTCCCATAAGGAGGATAAATGTTTAGGTTGTCGTAAAAGTCTCATTAGTAGAGAGACGTGTTCGAACCGGGTGTGTTCACGCCCACACAGTCCAGCAGAGACGTCCAGATCATGTGGCTCGATCTGTGTTGAGCTGTCACGGTGCCGAGATGTGTAAGAAAAAAGCAGAACATTTACCTTTCTGTGTTTTCTTCTAAACTCTAAAAGTAGATAATTAAAAACCCGAATGAAAGCTTGGGGATACTGCACGCCCTGCTAGCTGTCAATCACTCTGTATCCCCGCCCCCAATGCATACAGACCTTTATGGTCTATTTGACTCATAATTTAAAAAAATTAACATGTTTTATTGAAGAAGACTTGAAACTAGAGACTGAGACATAAACTCCTTAGTAAGATATAAAGTGACATTATAAATCAGATGAGAAGTATAGTCACGACTTGTTTAAAAACGGGTGGAGTCGCCCTCTGCTGGTCATTGGAGAGAATGCAGGTTTCAGGCACTTCCTCATCGGCTTCACTTTACTGTACGTGGCTGAGGAAATGTCAGGAGAGAAGTTTGCAGTCGAACGTCCGCTGGATCTAAGTGGAGCGGTGACTCTGACTCTGACTCTGACGACCAACATAGATAAATAAATATAGAAGTTATCTGTAACATCCTTTGTGATCACGTCTTCAGCTGCTTCCTCTCTATCTCTCGTTTAAAAGTCTTTTCTTTACATTCACTAAATGTCAACAGATTCAAATTCATCTTTCAACCACTGAGACGTGAAGTGAGCTCAGAGGAAGCGTCGAGGAGAAGGAGGTGACGGCCTCCAGCTGCAGACGACCTTTACTTCACACTTGAGTGTTTTCTTTTCTGAAGACCAGGAAGTGGTCTGCTCTTTAGAGACGCTGCTGAACAGGTGTGAAGAGGCGTGAATGACTCCTCGTGTTTCTCACCGATACTTCCACAGACGCTCAGTCACGATCTTTGCACTCCCAGCTTCAGTCAGCATTTCTTCGCTGTTTACTGATCTGCACACGTTGGTCTTCCAGCAGCAGCAGCAGCATCACACGCGCTGCAGGCCACCGTGTGGATCCCTGACTCGTGCTCTTACTCTGTGAGAAATGAGTCTGCAGGTGTTACACGCTCTTACTCATCTCGTCTACGCCATCACAAAGTATTCCTGCGCTACGTGTGCAATATTTAACGCATCAAAAACCATCACAATCTGGTTTGTGCGTGATGGTTTTGCTGTGTGAAACAGTTGAGAGGTTCGAATCCATCGTGGCTCCGCATTGTGAGCGCATTTTTTTTTTTGGGGGGGAAAGTTTTTGACTGAGAAAAGAGAAAAAGTGAATCTGGCTTCAGAGGAGCAGGAGGCAACAGACGCTGGAGCCGCAGCTCAGATGTGACATCTCAGATTTCTAGGTTTTGGCACAGAGTCGTTTGCTGTTCTGCACAACTGACTGTGAAGGCTGGAAATAACCTGCCTCCTCCTGTGTGTGTGTGTGTGTGTGTGTGTGTGTCTGTGTGTGTGTGTGTGTGTGTGTGTGTGTTGCAGATGGATACAGAGGCAGCTAACATCCTGAATGAGCTGCAGGTGAGGCTGAGCACCGTCCTGGACAACTTCAGCATCGTGTTTGCCAAGAGGTAACACACACACACACACCCACACACACACCTGAGGAACGGGCCTCTCGGAGGGTTTTCTTGCAGGAGTTCACCTCTGCCTCCTCTCCCTCCAGTTTCCAGACTCGTATCACCGGCTGCATGCGTCAGATGGCGGAGATCCTCTACCAGATCAAGGGGCCTCCCAAGCACGACACCGCCGAGGCAGATGCCGACGCCATGCTGAGGCCCCTCATGGAGTTCCTGGATGGGAAGTGAGTCGCACACTGTTCTGTTGTACTCTGCATGTAGATGACTGCACAAGTGGGTCCCACAAATACTGTGTAATGATTCTTTTAATGGACGACGCTGAACCTCAGGAGAGCCGCCTCCAAAACAAAAACACAAAAATGGCCTTTTTAAACAATAAAAAAAGAATAATGTGTGTGTGTGTGTGTTTGTGTGTCACCCAGCCTCAGTATCTTTGCTGACATCTGTGAGAAGACGGTGCTGAAGAGGATCTTGAAGGATCTGTGGAAGATCGTCCTGAGCAGCCTGGAGAAGTCCATCGTCCTGCCGCAGAGCAACGACAGCCTGGTAACCACGTCAACACCACACCCCCGACCCTTCACAACCCTACACCTTTAACTCCCCCCCGATTCTGACCACGAGAGAGAAACACCACACTGATTTACCGATGTATCAGACTGGATTCAGCGAGGTCACAGATTCAGAGCGTCACAACGATCGCCTCCGGTTTTAGAAAGTAAATTCCTCGTGAATTTTCTTGAACCATTGCAAATGATCCCTCAACAACGAAATCCTGCGTCTTCTTGAGTTGAACCTGGTCGTTAATAAAGTGTTGTAATATAGTTTGTTTCTTGTATATTACATTAGATCAATCTGAGGCAACAGGATTCTCGTGGTTGTGGTAAACATTTCCATGGTAACAGCCATCTCCGTCGATCAGACATGTCGATATTACACCTGAGGATTGTGGGTAGTGTAGTACTTCTTAACATCGCTAATGAAACACGTGTTTCTTAAAACACAGTCGATATCATGCAGATTTGTGGCTTCGACAGGAGATCATAACATCGTTTCACAATCTCGTAGCTTGTGGTGGGTCGACCTCGGATGGTTAAAATATTATAGCTTAATAATCCAAATCTGTAAAAGGGATTTTTACTTCTGGAACCTCAGTGTTGAGTTCTTTTATCCTTTTTATTCTGCATATTCTTCTTCCTCGTTGTCATCTCTCACGACCTCTCTGTGTAAAAAGATTAAAACCAGAGGCAGTGCTCTGCTGCCATCTAGTGGTGTAACGTGTGTTTCCTTTGCTGCTTGTTCCAGTTTGACGTGATGATGTTTTTATTCCTCTAAGGGAAACTGTGATGTGTCTCTGTTTCTCTCTGCAGGGAGCTCAACTCCTCACGGCAGCTAAAGGACTCTCGAATCTCAAGGTGACGCACACGTGCAGCTGCAGATCCTGATTGGTTCAGCATTCATCACCTTACTGTGATTGTTGTCGGGGGCAAAGGCAGTCGGGTCAATCAACCAACATCTCGTTAAAAGCCTGAAAACTTTAATAGTGAAACAGAAACTGATTCACGACACGTTAGAGGAAGCAAAGACCAAAATTAAGAAGATTTATGAAAAATACACTAAATTTGCATTTGTAAATGTAGTTACATCTCACCACTGCCTGTAAGTGACGCTTGTCTGATGTGAGTGTGTGAACTCTGCAGGGAGGAAGTGAAGCCAAAACCCTGACGCCCAAACAGTGCATCATTATGGACGCAGGGCTGGAGACCATCAAGGTGAGTGGACACCTGCGTATACTCACATATCTGACAATGTTCTCATCACTCTCGAGAGATAAGATTCTTTATTTTAGATGTATAAGACAATAATCATAAACATATTTAAGCCAAACCAAACATTAGCCAAGACAAATTAAAACTCCTTAAAACAGTTTTGTCAATTTACACTTGTGTATTTATTTAGTTATGCAGCAGGTAAGTGAACAAAGTTTTCCTATGTGAATATTTAATCTATGAATATTTAGCAATAGGAGAAAGAGATTCTGCTACTTCTTCGTGATCAAGAAACAATAAAACTTTGTAGTGTTACCAAATATTACACATATCACACATTACTGTTTGTATTGTCATATAATTACACAGCAATATACAGTATACTGCACACTAGATCGGCTCTAACAATGTTAAGAATACTATCATTTATATTTAATATGTAGTCATTTGTATGTTATGATCATATCTCTATGTTTTTTGTATTTTATTGCCTATTTTATTCTTTGAAAGTTTATCTTATCGTATTTTGGCCAATCCAACATTTTGAGATGAATAAAAATGACTTTTTGGAGGTGATATCCCAAATGTTAGGATTTTGCTTAAAAAAACCCACTGTATTTTGAATTTCTCTATTTTCTGATATCTTATTTATTTATTTAATTATTTGTACTATTTGATGTTCTTATTGTATCGTATATCTGGTTTTTACTGTTCATCCATCGGTCCCCACCTTCAACCTGATGCTTTCTTCTTTCAGCAATACTTCCACGCTGGAGGAAACGGGCTGAAGAAGGCGTTTGTGGAGAAAAGTCCTGAACTGGCGTCGCTGCGTTACGCCCTCTCCCTTTACTCCCAGAGCACCGACGCCCTCATCAAGACCTTTGTCACCACGCAACACTCGCAGGGTGATCACACACACACACACACACACACACACACACACAGAGATATGACTTGGTCAGTCGCCCCCTGTGTGTTTCTAACCGATGAAATATTTCTAAATGTCTCTTCCTGTTGTCTCAGTTCATGATGGGATGGGCATCAGAATCACCGGCAATGAAAAGATTCGACCCGATCGGGGTAAGTTCACGACACTCATACACACACGTGTGGTTCCTCGGGTTCCACAGGGAAATATCGTGTTTCTTTGTGGAGGTTCCTTATAGAAAAATCCACCTCAGAGAAATCTCTTCCTTGCCCATGAAAGCAGTTATGAATCTGTAATGGGGTTAAACTATTCAGCTTTTTATTAAACTGGTTTGTATTATTCTTTTAATTAATAATTACCACTTTATCAAAAACTAAATATAGTTAAAAAGACTTTTCATCATGAGCCTCTGGAGAAATTATAGAAATTTGAATGTCTTTGTCCAAAGCTGACACGCGATCAGATTAAAGTCTAAATGTGTTGACTGTGATATTGTGTTGACTGGTGCAGGTTCAGGGGTCCAGAGGCCGATCGGAGAAGCCGTTCTGCAGATTGATATGATGCTCGGGAAAGAACGTAAGGTCAACGTCAGAGGTGAATACAGTCATAATGTTTAAATTAAAACTGCAACTAAATCCACGACAAGAAAAAGAAAATTCACAATGGATCTTTGTCCATCCAGTCATCGCAGTGAACGACATGAAGTGGCAGACGTCAGGGATGTTCCGGCCGTTCGTCGACGTCTCCGTGGTCGGTCCCTTCCTGGCCGACAAGAAGCGCAAGCTCACCACGAAATCCAAGAACAACAGCTGGACGGCGAAGTTCAATGAGGCTTTCCAGTTGTGAGTTTCAAAATCCAGACGCGTGCACCTGGAAATGGTAAATAAGAGGCAGATTTTCAAGTTGTCCCTCTGCCCCACAGCATCCTGGGTAAGGAGTCTCCAGACTGCTACGAGCTCCAGGTGACGGTGAAGGATTACTGCTTCGGCCGGGCGGACCGGGTGGTCGGCATGGCCGTGGTGCAGCTGCGCGACGTCGCCGACCGCAAGAGCTGCGTGTGCTGGTGTCCCCTGGGGCCGCGCATCCAGACGGACGAGACGGGCATGACGGTGATGCGCATCCTGTCCCAGCGACCGGCTGATGAGGTGGCCAAGGAGTTTGTCAAGCTGAAATCTGAGATTCGTCCTGTGGAGGAGGGAAGATGAGCAGAGGCACGGACGCCGGCGCTGGGAACTGGATCATAAATCGAGATCTGGGTTCAGAGTCAGGGCTGCGTTTTAGTTCTGTCGTCCTCAGCAAACAGAGGCCATTAAAGTGTCTGAGTGATAATATTCAACATGGGGGAGAAGGACGCAGGAGATAGAAGTGAACAAAAGATGTTCTCTACAATGTCAAAAAAGAAAAATGATTTTCAGAGATCATTTAAGTTCCACGGACGGACTATTCAAGTCGTCAGTTACATCCGGTGTCTGTCACCTGTCGACCAATCTCGGGTTCTGTCTGCCTGACAGAACGATAAGATGCAAACGTATCTTACATCAGCTGAATGGAGCCGTAATCCCACATTATTAAAACCGTGTGAGGCCAAATGAATATGTTCAGTGACATCGGCATCACTGTTTCCCAAAAGACATCATCAGAAACCTGCTGTCAACCAGCGAAGTGATGTCAGAAATAACAAAGTAGAAACAACAATAAAAACAGCTCATGATAGAAGAAGTGCATCAAACATCAGCACCAGATTCATGCGGCGGTTCATCCAGCGACTGTCTGTCGAGCAGCTGCGAGTAGAGAAGGGCGAAGTTCACGCTCGTCTCAGGCTCGTGCTCATGGAAGCACTGAGATACATTTAGACACTAACAGACACAACTTCCCAGAAGACGTCACTAGATACCATCAAACAGCTAACTAATAAAAAAACACAGTAACGTGAACGACTTACTTAGCGTGAGTTGTTGCAAAGAACGCGTAAAACCTTATTTTCAGCAGTTAGCCAATGAGAACTGCACCAGGGCTGCAAAATAAAAGTAAAACGGCTCAAGAGAGAAGAAGTGCAACACACACAAAGCGACTGACGTCTGTAGCACCAGGTTCCTGGAGGTGGTCGGGACACAGCCGCCGATCCAGAGCTTTTCTGGAGGGTCGACTTCAGACGGGGACGGATTCTGTCCGGATGCTGCTAACGCGTGTTGCTTTGTAACGACGAAACGCTTCGTCATATTTTTCCCAGAGTGAAAATATAAAACCTTGAAAAGAAAGAAAAACAAGACGCACTGCGGTCGGATTTGCGCATTGTTAATGTTAACAATAACGTAGCCTTAAAAGAAGCCAGCTGGCTAACACAGCTAGCTCACTGTACTCCTACCTAAAGCATGAGTGGGTTCGTCACCATTGACATTTAAGTAAAAATAATTTTTTCCCTGAAGCAAAGAATTCTGGGCATCGTAGTTAAAAGAGTGAGACGAACAAAATGCAGCTTCTCTGCCTCGTGAGAAGAAAATGTGACGTCAGAGGTTTTGAATTTAGCTCTTCTGTGTTAACCAGGTGTAAATCAAACTGTGACTGTGACGACTGTTGACCTGTCGACCTGCTCTGAATAGAAAACCAAAAAGACGACGCCTGTTTTTTAACGGTTCAAAAGTGCGAACACCTTTACGGAGAGAACCTGGAATGGTTCTGCTAACAATTCAATGTTATCCCCTTTTTACAGTTTTAAGATTAAGTGTTTCCGACGCCACAGCCTTGCCGTGCATGCACAGCCTGTACGGATCATACGATTCCGAGTATCTGATTTTCTACCACGATCTGATGGAAAAGGATAACACATGCAGGTTTAACGTATAGCTGATCCACACTCTTCTCTGTTTACCACGTGCCAAGGAACTCGAGGGTTCAACGAGCTCCCTGTTGGAATTCTGGGTTGGTCGGTCGGACGCAGACGTGGCCACGGTGAACGTCCCGCTTTCCGCTGCACGTTTGCCAAAAACTAGCTGCACTTTGGCTCCGAACTCAAACGGATGTTTGGTCGAGACAAGATAGTTTGGAGACTAGTTTAGAGTTTTGTCTTTTGCTTCTGTTGTATTAAAACACAAAAACGTGCGTCCACAGTCGAGTATGAGTGGGATTTTTCACAGTGGCCACAGCTGCAGCGACGACTGAGCTCTTGCACTCGGTTTAAAACCAACTGTAAGTTTGTAAAAAAAATAAATAAAAGGAAAATGCCTGTGAGCAGAGCATGTATTTATTGTATAAAACTTAACTAAAATTGTGATCTTTTTCATGTCTGTACTGTGAAATATGAAGAATGATCAAATGTATGTAAAGTACTCATCCTTATTCTAATGTGACATATGTTGAATATACTTATTTTGTACATAAAATATTTATGAATCAAGGCCACGGGTGCTGTCCTCTGTGTGTGTGTGTCCTTTAAATAAGTCTTTAGCTCTAAAGTTTAGGCGGGTGGCGAGGACACACGCCAACTTCTAACTTAATCAATTAGATTTTATTTGTCCAACAGTTTGTCTCATGTGGCTTAAAAAGAAGCGGCAGTCGCCAATAAACGTGACAAAGAACAAGAAGAAGAAGAAGTTCTTATCGATTCTCTTCCTACTGATCACAAACTCACTTTTCATTTGACATTACATCAGGGAAGGTGAGACGTGAAATTCAAAAACACAGACTTCTAGGATTAATCTATTGTTTTCACCACTTTGGACTCCTGCCACGTGCTGGAGGCTGCTCGGTCTAATTTAATGTTTACTGAACATTTATTCAGCGTCAGCTCCAAACTAATCGACTCTTGTCAAACAAGTCGTCGTTATGTCTAGATTTTGTTCAAACAACTTACATCTAAAAGTAGCATAACTTTGTGTTTAGCGCTAACGGGTCTTTGAGTGTGAACAAATCATAATTGCCATATTTTAGGATATGGTCTAGTAATAAGTTTCAATGATTTAATATGCTGCAGTTATCAGTTCCGAGTTATACACAGTTTTGATTCATTTAGAACAACAAGGCTACAGGTAGAGTGCACTCACTGTGGAGGATTTCAATTTGAACATGCAGGGTTGTTTCCCTGAAACCAATCGACTGGTTTAAGAGCAGGTACGACTTCAGACTTTCTTTGGTCGACTGAAGCTCAACAGGTTTCCTCTGTCTGTCTTCTGAACAAGCACACACTCCAATATACACTGTGTTTTATAGACGGCCTAATTCAACCTGAAGCCAAATGAACGTGACATGTCCACACAAGACCATGACACAGATTACAAGGATCTATTACAACAGATCTGAAACACTCTTCTACTCTGCATTCAGGGAAACTGAAACTGAGATCAAAGATTTATTAGGGACAACATTGTATTCATTTTTATTTAAAAATTACAACTTTTCCACAGTGCTCGGTTTCAGGCGGTTTCTTTTTTTTTGCAAACAAACGCGCAATAAAGTCCCCAGTCCTCAAAATGTGAGGGGGCAGGGGATCCCTTATGTTTCGATTCGCACGCCCAACCCGCGAACCATTTCCTGACTCAGTCACGTGGTACGGCCGGCTTGTGAGGCTTTGAACGTCACCACATACGTCATCAACACAAGCCTCGATACGCGCTTCACAAAAATCTTCCTGGATTACTCGATACACGATTCAAAGCCTCGACACGCAAGGACACATCACTACTGTTTCCTTATGCTGCTTGGAGAAGGACGCCGGATGAGCGAGGTCTTTGTCACGTAGAGCATCCTGAAGTTCACTTTGTAGCTTCTTGTTTTCAGAAGCCAGTTGGTGAATTTTCCGACACAGGCGGATCACTTCATCTGTTTCCTTATGCTGCTTGGAGATGGCAGCCTGATGAGCAAGGACTATCTCATGTAGAGCATCCTGAAGTTCATCTTGTAGCTCCTTGT
Organism: Hippoglossus stenolepis; assembly: GCF_022539355.2. NCBI lineage: Eukaryota > Metazoa > Chordata > Actinopteri > Pleuronectiformes > Pleuronectidae > Hippoglossus > Hippoglossus stenolepis. The sequence continues at coordinate 27,338,827 of NC_061491.1, forward strand.
TCTCAGAAGCCAGTTGGAGATTTTCCTGAGTCAGCTGGTCCAGGGAGATGACAGCCTCTTCAGCAAGCTCTAGAGCATCCTCAAGGTTATCTTGTAGCCTCTTCACCTCAGAAGCTAGTTTGTGATTTTTTTCTGTCTTCTGATTCAGGACGACGATAGTGTCTTCACCAAACTCTAGAGCATCCTCGAGTTCATCTTGTAGCTTCTTGTTCTCAGAAGCCAGACGTTGGTTTTCCTGAGTTAGACGGATCAGTTCTTCTCCGTCCATCTGCTGCTGGGAGACTCCAGCCTCATCACACCTCTGGAGTTTGCAGTTCTTTGCCTGCTCCCTTTGTGCCTTCATGTGCTGAATCTCCTGTCGCAGACTAGTTGTTTGAGCTTGTTCTTGCTTCAGGTCCAACTCCACTGCAGCTCTGGCTTCTCTTTCTCTCTGTAGAGCTTCTAGGAGACCACCTGCACTCGCCTGCTCTGATTCACTTTCCTGTGAAACAAAACAATTATTACTCTTGTGCTTTTGTAGCTGAACCAATTTAACAAAACTGGGGGGGAATTATCTTATACATTTTGCACAGAATTATGGAAATAGTCAATTATCAAAATGGAGTCAATAATACTTCAATCTCTATATTCGTCTCCATTTTCTCCTTTTTGTCTCCAGTCTCCATTTTAGTTCCCCTCTGGTTTCCTTTTCCTCCTTAATAACTTCAAGTAAATCGATCCTCCAATGAGTTACAATTGGAACATACAGCTTCTATTTTCTATCTTACTTCTTCTTCCTCTTTATATGGTTTATAGACGAGTGGCAACCAACATCATAGGAGACGGATCAGCATCATGCTTTAAGATATTTTATTCCTTTGAAGTTGACATATTCTACATTCCCGTGTGTGTGTGTGTGTGTGTGAAGAGACAAAGTATTTGGCAACAGAACAGAGAGCCAAGGTCTTCCAGAGTAAACAGATTCTAAAAGCCTCTATTGCCATGACAAACATTAAACTATTTCAACCTGTAACAGAGGCTGATACTGAGTTAATGTTTCCTCATCACATTTAAACATTGTTCAGCTCAAATGTTTCCCTCCTCAATGTATTAAACTTCGGCTTCTAAAAATCTCATTACATGTTGTAATAAATCTTTGATCTCAGTTTCAGTTTCCCTGAATGCAGAGTAGAAGAGTGTTTCAGATCTGTTGTAATAGATCCTTGTAATCTGTGTCATCGTCTTGTGTGGACATGTCACGTTCATTTGGCTTCAGGTTGAATTAGGCCGTCTATAAAACACAGTGTATATTGGAGTGTCTGCTTGTTCAAAAGACAGACAGAGGAAACCTGTTGAGCTTCAGTCGACCAAAGAAAGTCTGAAGTCGTACCTGCTCTTAAACCAGTCGATTGGTTTCAGGGAAACAACCCTGCATGTTCAAATTGAAATCCTCCACAGTGAGTGCACTCTACCTGTAGCCTTGTTGTTCTAAATGAATCAAAACTGTGTAGAACTCGGAACTGATAACTGCAGCATATTAAATCATTGAAACTAATTACTAGACCATATCCTAAAATATGCCAATTATGATTTGTCCACACTCAAAGACCCATTAGCTAGTGATGTGTCCTTCCGTGTCGAGGCTTCGAATCGTGTATCGAGTAATCCAGGAAGATTTTTGTGAAGCTTGTATCGAGGCTTGAGTTGATGACGTATGTGGTGACGTTCAAAGCCTCGCAAGCCGGCCGTACCACGTGACCGCGTACCCTGCCTCCTCCACCGAGCGGCTCACTGCCGGCACCAGCTTGACTGCATGACGGCGAGTGAGCTTCACAAACTGCTTCACCCACCTCCACGCTGCCCCACCTCCAAGCCGGTAGCCCCACTACCGAACACCATCACACCGATAGATTCACGTGTGAGATTCAGCATGAGAAAAACAAATAAAGAGAGAAAGAAAGAAAAGTTCAAGAAGTCGCTCACACACTCCACGGAGAGAGAGAGAGAGAGAGAGAGAGAGAGAGAGAGAGAGAGAGAGAGAGAGAGAGAGAGAGAGAGAGAGAGAGAGAGAGAGAGAGAGAGAGAGAGACAGAGACAGAGAGAGACAGAGACAGAGAGAGAGACAGAGACAGAGACAGAGAGAGAGAATATGTCCACTTCAAAAGGATCATAGAACTAAAGGTCTTAAAGCATGATTTTGATCTATCTCCTATGATGTTGGTTGCCCCTTGTCAATAAACATCATAGAACTAAGGATCTTAAAGCATGATGTGGATCTATCTCCTATGATGTTGGTTGCCACTTGTCATAAACCATATAAAAGAGGAAGAAGAAGTAAGATAGAAAATAGAAGCTGTCCCAATGGCCACTCATTGGAAGATCGATTTACTGGAAGTTATTATCGAGGAGAGTGAGGAGGAATTTGAGGACGACACTAGAGAGGAAGTTGACGAGACTGGAGACAAAGAGGACAAAATGGAGACGATTATAGAGCTTGAAGTATGATTGACTCCATTTCAATAATTGACTATTTCCATAATTCTGTGCAAAATGTATAAGATAATTCACCCCCAATTTTGTTAAATTGGTTCAGCTACAAAAGCACAAGAGTAATAATTGTTTTGTTTCACAGGAAAGTGAATCAGAGCAGGCGAGTGCAGGTGGTCTCCTAGAAGCTCTACAGAGAGAAAGAGAAGCCAGAGCTGCAGTGGAGTTGGACCTGAAGCAAGAACAAGCTCAAATTCAGATTCAGCACATGAAGGCACAAAGGGAGCAGGCAAAGAACTGCAAACTCCAGAGGGGCGATGAGGCTGGAGTCTCCCAGCAGCAGATGGACGGAGAAGAACTGATCCGTCTAACTCAGGAAAACCAACGTCTGGCTTCTGAGAACAAGAAGCTGCAAGATGAACTTGAGGATGCTCTAGAGTTTGGTGAAGACACTATCATCGTCATGAATCAGAAGACAGAAAAAATTCACCAATTGGCTTCTGAGAACAAGAGGCTACAAGATAACCTTGAGGATGCTCTAGAGCTTGCTGAAGAGGCTGTCATCTCCCTGGACCATAAGGACACAGATAAACTGGACCAGCTGACTCTGGAAAATCACCAACTGGCTTCTGAGAACAAGGAGCTACAAGATGAACTTCAGGATGCTCTACGTGAGATAGTCCTTGCTCATCAGGCTGCCATCTCCAAGCAGCATAAGGAAACAGATGAAGTGATCCGCCTGTGTCGGAAAATTCACCAACTGGCTTCTGAAAACAAGGAGCTACAAGGTGAATTTGAGGATGCTCTACGTGACAAAGACCTCGCTCATCCGGCGTCCTCCAAGCAGCATAAGGAAAAAGATAAAATGATCCGCCTGTGTCGGACAATTCACAAATTGGCTTCTGAGAAGAAGAGGCTACAAGGTGAACATGAGGATGCTCTACATGAGAAAGACCTTGCTCATCAGGCTGTCATCTCCCAGCACAATAAGGACACAAATAAACTGGACCAGCTGACTCAGGAAATTCACCAACTGGCTTCTGAGAAGAAGAAGCTACAAGGTGAACTTCAGGAGACTCTACGCGAGAACGACATTGCTCATCAGGCTGTCATCTCCCAGAAGCATAAAGACACAGATAGACTGGACCAGCTGACTCAGGAAAATCACCAACTGGCTTCTAAGAACAAGAAGCTACAAGGTGAACTTCAGGAGACTCTACGCGAGAACGACATTGCTCATCAGGCTGTCATCTCCCAGCACCATGAGGACACAGACAAACTGGACCAGCTGACTCTGGAAAATCACCAACTGGATTCTGAGATCAAGAAGCTACGAAGTGAACTTCAGGATGCGCTATGTGACAAAGACCTCGCTCATCCGGCGTCCTTCTCCGAGCAGCATAAGAAAACAGATAAAGTGATCCACCTGTGTCAGAAAATTCACAAATTGGCTTCTGAGAAGAAGAGGCTACAAAGTGAACATGAGGATGCTCTACATGAGAAAGACCGTGCTCATCAGGCTGTCATCTCCCAGCACAATAAGGACACAAATAAACTGGACCAGCTGACTCAGGAAATTCACCAACTGGCTTCTGAGAAGAAGAAGCTACAAAGTGAACTTCAGGATGCTCTACGTGAGAGTCAGCTCACTCGAAGGTACAGCCAGAAAGACAGGGAAGCTCGCAGCAGACTCGAGAAACAACTGAAGAAGGAGAAAGCCTTCATCTCTATGAATCAAGCTACGATTGCTAAGCTCCAATATATGGTCGATAACTTCAAAGCAGAACAGTCAGAGACCAAGACAAGACAGGCCCAACCTGAAAATGCCCTAAAACAGGAAAAGATACAAAGGGCTGTCTTGGAGGAGCGAAGCAAACACTCTGCCTCTGCCTTTGAAAAAGAAAGGGAGAGAGCTGCTGAAATTGGTTCTGCTCTTGAAAAAGAAAGGGCCACAAGATGTGCATGTCTTCCGCTTAAGGGAGTTATGATCAAGAAAGTCAAAATATTGGAGAAGCGGCAGAGTTTGCTTCCGAACCGCCTTGAAGCTACAAGAGCAGTCGAACCTTCAGCGCACATTACGACCATTAGATGCTCTAGAGCTTGCTCATCGGGCTGTCATCTCCCAGCAGCAGATGGACGGAGAAGAACTGGACCAGCTGACTCAGGAAAACCAGAAATTGGCTTCTGAGAACAATAAACTCAAATGTGATCTTGAGGATGCTCTACTTGAGAGTCAGCTCGCTCGAAAGGAAACAGCTATGGAAGGCTCAGGTCTGGAAAAAGAAAATGGCTGACCAGAAGTCAGAAGGTCCCAGCTCTAAACCTAACGACCTTTCTACCGTGATTCAGTTTTCCCCTTGTAATTAGATGTAATAAAAAAAATAAACATTGATCTATGAACATGAAGTTCTTTATTTACATCTAATCATTGCTTGAATATGGTATGATCACATTTATATCAATGAATTAATTTATATTTAAAATCTTGAGTTTCACAGATTAATTAATTTATTTAGTTGGTTGGTTTTTTTAACAGATTAAAACTAAAACCAAATCTCCCATTCAAAGAACGGTAAGATGATAAAAGGCCACGAAATAACACTTGTATACACTTCTTCATTTTATAATTAATGATTGTTATTTTGCTCTGATAAAAAAAATGTAATCCACATTTACTTTCTAACAAATAACGACAATCTCAAACATGACACAGTTTCCAAATCATACAGAGATAGAAAGTTTTTAAAGGTCTTGCAGAAACAGAGTTAAAAACCAGCTGCCCCTCAACAACAGTACAAACAGCTTTGGTGAAACACCACAGAGACAGAAACTCTTCGTCATTTTTCATCAGACTGTATAATCCAAATTTTGTTCCGACTCTGGCTTTAACCCAAGAAACAAACATAGAAGGTCTCTGGAGAAGAGGAGCACCACTCCTCAGCTGGTTCTGCTTAAGAGACTAAAAAACCAACCCCCCCCTTCCATTACCTCCTCCAGTCACTCTGATTCTTATCGTCACTGTGTGTTTCCTGAATCAACATCACATCTATTTTATTCAATTCCATTATTTGGAACAACGTGGCTCTTCGTACTTCATCTCTGGCTCCATTCAGGTTTAAAGGGCCAACATGGAATTCACACATGAGTGAAGGTTGAGAAGACCAGAGAAGAACCAAGTGATGATCGAGGCTTCGAATCGTGTATTGAGTAATCCAGGAAGATTTTTGTGAAGCGCGTATCGAGGCTTGAGTTGATGACGTATGTGGTGACGTTCACAGCCTCGCAAGCACTGTGGAAAAGTTGTAATTTTTAAATAAAAATGAATAAAATGTCCCTATTTTACGTGTTACATGTTACAAGTAACACAAGCACAGTCACATCACAACCCTCCGCCCAATTTGTTTCCACTTTCTCTTTTGATCCCGCCATTGTATCATAAAGACAGACACCATATTAATAAGTTCATAATTTATGTATTGGCATCACAAACATCATTCGTTCATTTATTCAATTCAAAGCGTCACACACCAAAGCCATGGTGTCATTATAATCACTCTGCCTGTTTTTACATGTATTGTCCACTTGATGGCGCAGTAGAGCAAATGAAGCACCATGAAGCTTCGGCCCATGAGTGAACCAGTTGGATGGAAAGCTTCAAAGCTTCAAAGCTTCATGAAGCTTCATCTCGCCATCACTAGGAAACAGATAAAGTGATCCGCCTGTGTCGGACAATTCACCAACTGGCTTCTGAGAAGAAGATGCTACAAGGTGAACATGAGGATGCTCTACATGGGAAAGACCTTGCTCATCAGGCTGTCATCTCCCAGCAGCATGAGGACACATATAAACTGGACCTGCTGACTCTGGGAAATCACAAATTGGCTTCTGAGAACAAAAAGTTAAAAGGTGATGTTAAGGATGCTCTACGTGACATTCAGCTCGCTCCAAGGTCACAGAGAAGCTACCAGCAGAATCGAGGAAGAAGCGAAGAAGGAGAAAGCCGAGTACTTGCGACTATCTTTAAAAAAAAGTTGTGAGGCTAAAGCAGAGAAAGTAATGTTGAAGTTAACGTTCACTCTTAATAATACTCATTAATGAAATGATAGCATGAGCGACGGGGTCTCCCTCGCACGAGGGCTCATTAGCATTAGCTCCTGATGCTAACTGGCTAATCTGCTCAAATACCAACGCTCATTGACACTCGCATCGCTGAACATAGACAAAAGTAAGTGAACATATAGTCCTAGCTCAGGGTACCTGAATGACATCACCAGCTTACCTGCAAAATGTAGAAGTATAACTTTATGTTGACAATTACCACGCAGTGTTGTCTGCTCTCGTCTGACGCGCAGAGGATCTCGTTCTCTCACGCGAGACTTCCCCTGTGACGCTTCATTCCACGTGCACTGCTCATATCGCGACACTGACACCTACTGGCGGTTAGCAGGTGCTGCTTCCTAACGATGACACTGGCAGGTTGGGGGCAGTGAACAATACTGTGCCGTCAATTTTAAATTAGATGGACACTCGTTTTACATGAACACATGTAAACACATAAGGAGCATTTAAAAGGGTTGGGGGTTTGAAACCACAGTATTTATCACTGTCTCAGGGCTTATTGTGCCACACAGACCCGTCAGAGCTCTCTCTCTCAGCGACATGGAGACACAATCAAGGCACAGAAAGACGATGTCATCTCTAACAAATTGGTATGTTGGGCATTGAAGACCACAGATCCCAAGAGGACGGCTCTCAAAACAGATGTGGATGCATCGGAGACGCTATGAAGACAATTTTCAGACGCGATCGCTCAGATGCGCACGTGGCCACGTTTCTGGAGCATTGCAAACACAAATGTTTCCCGGGCCACGTTGAAGGATGAAGTTTCACATGAAATCGGTTCTGTTTGTGCAGCCAGGTTCATTTCCTGTAGAAAGGCAGATTGAATGTGATATAATGTTATTAAAAGTGATGCTTCATGCCATTTGTGGTCGTGCTTTAGAGTCACGTTCATGATATTGATGGAGGATTGAACTGTAAAAAAAGAGAACACACAGCGGATTGCTTCTGTATCGTTTTATCTTCTACAGTCTCTGTTGGAAGTTCGTATCAGATCACCATCTACATGCTGCATATATGAAGGTGAAGGGCTGCGTCTCTGAAGGTCATATTTTCACTTGCTTCCTATAACATAAGCCATTTTCAGACATGACCTCCTGAGGAACTCCGGACTTTCTCCAGAAGTTTTCTTTCACACATGCACAACACAGCGGGAGATTCTCCGCTCGGACGCGTTCACGACAGCAACAAATCCTCCGGAGTGACCGGGGGGGAGGGGGGGGGTGCAGCAGGCGGAGGCAGGACGATCACAACAAACTCTCCTGACATCTCCGTCACTGCCTTCGCTTTTTCATCCTGAGATATTTATAGTCTTTATGTTCTTTCAATGTTGTGACCGCTGACTTTATACTTGGGGGCCAGCCAGAGAAAGTCTGCAGAAACTCCGGAGGCTCTCACTCGGACACATGCGTCTCCTCCAGAGATACTGTGGAGGATCTCTGGAGTTCAGTGCATATCTGAGAGTAGCTTCACAAAAGGCATTCTGTTGCCTGTGCTGGAACCTAATTAACCTTTTTCTTGCCCCCTACAGATCTGAAAATGTCAAACACAAAAGTATTTCCATGTCCCACCCCTGGCTGTTCAGTGAAACCTAAAGTTGACGATTATGGATCATTGTTATCAAAGTGCTTTGATTCTTTTCAACAGCCAATCGCTTCTGTTCACTTTGGTAAGTTAGGTCATTGTGAAGCTGCAGGTTTTCATAGTTGTTCCAAACAGGAAAGTATGTGATTGCATTTTAAAATGTGAGAACATGTAACACTACTAGGTCTTTGTTTGAAAACACGTTAACTCTAATACCTTTTCAGTTAGCTAGCTGTGTCACTGACATTGTACTGTGTGGTTTTCATTGGGCTGTAGAAACTGACTCAAACCGTGGATGATCCAGCGTTTCCCCTTTATGTGGAACGAAAATCGTGAAAAATAAATACATAAATAAATCATCAAAATATAAGCATGAAGCTCTGCGTGAAGTAATTACAGAATCCACTGAAATGCATTGCTTTGAAAACCCGTTTCAGCCACGTCACACTGGCTCAGCGTTTGTTTTTAGGATTGATTTTGATCAGCTCCGGATTATATTTGAGATCTTATCAAACTGTATGAGCCGAGCTATTCCTGTCAGCCAATCACTGAGCTGGACCAAGACACCTGCTGCATTAAAGTCAGAGTACAGATGATCTGAAGCTCAAGTTAATCACATAACTATTGGTTCAAATAAACAATTAAACTGAAATCTGCTTTAGATCAATGTAGATGTAGAGGGGCCGATACCGATGTTTCATATGCGAGTAAAAAATTCCTGATTCCCGATTCTATATATATATATATAATATATATGTGTGTGTGTGTATGTTCTGGATATTTCAGTGTGTTTCATAAATGCTTTTCAGTGGAGATTTGAACTTTCTGAGTGAGGTCCTGGAGGTTTATTAAAGGGTCTTCAAACGTTCAGATTTAACACTGTTAGTGTGCACACACTCATCTGAGGCCACGTCGGACCGAACTGTGTGTCAGCGGATCAAGTACGTCAGGCTGTGCTTACATGTGGCGGAATATTACTGATCTGACAACATGGCGGAGGCACGTGGAGTCGTCTCCTCAGGGACGACAGGTTTGTCCTCAGCTTGCGCTCGGCTGCTGGAGCCCCCGTTGGCCTGCGGGGGCAGTAGGTGGTCGGGCAGCAGGAGCTCGACTGTGAAGCTGATTCTTTTGTTCTGGAAGATGCTGTAGGTGTTGTCAAATCTCAGTACGTCTGTGGAAGGAGAAGAAGAAGAGTTAGTCGCCACGTGGGGCTGCAGAGGGCGCTGTCGCTCAATGAATGCTACATAGTGTTGCTAAGCTGAGGGCTGATAGTTGCCCTGGACCGTGAACTGAAGCGGTTACTCACAGACTCCGGGGCGTTCACAGGTCAGAGATCCGTCCTCGGGCACTAAGTGGGCGTTGTAGCGTTGGCTGGGAACGACTTCCTGCATCTGACCCGCCTTCCTCCATTCTCCCCTTTTAGCCTTGAGGAAAACCCCGAAGCCGATGTCCGCCCCCTCGCTGGAAAACTGCCACCTGATGGGAAAAAATAATGTTTTCATTCAAATCAGCCGATATCAGCCGATCATAATGGGTTTGACGACATTTTAGTAATATTTGTTTCTTTTTTACATGTTTATATCGACCATATATCAGAAAACATTGTATTACTCCCTGATATCACTTTCAGCATCGACCGCCAATAATCCATATCGGTCAGGCTCTGGTTCTAACTAAATAAATTGTTTTCTTTAAACTTTTTTTGTGAATTTGATTTATTTGACGAAATAAATATTGTGTAAATTGGTGAAAGTGTGATATTGGCTTCTTGTCCTTTGTGTAGACTTCCATAACAGTTATATTCTGTTTATATCAAAGTAAACTCAGATAATTCCGTGTACTTCAATATATAACTTAAAGAGCTTGAACCAGAGAATTAGTTTGCTCACGTCTCCATCAACCAACTAATCACCTAAGATTCCAGCTGTTTCAGCAGCAGCACAACTCAAATGAGTCTTTTGTCCCCGACGTCTGCGACTTACCTGAGGACGCAGCCCGGGAACAAGATCTCATAATCCAGCTGCTGTGAGGATCCTCGACTGACGTTCAAACACTGCTCGTAGTCCTGCTTCACGTGGTCCCGCACGTAGTACGACGGAGGAACTGGGCCGACGTGATGTATCTGAGACAGAGACAAAGACAAAGACTCAGACAGCAGGAGTCAAAGGGTTGATGAATGAAACTGAAGCTGGAGAAAGAAAAACAAAAGCTTCACTTACTGTGATTCTGTGTCACTCTGAGCACAAAACATGTAAAAGTGTGACCAAGAAAAAAACCAGCGAGGGTTGTTTTCCACTCTCCTGTTTATTAGACATAAAACCACCCACACACACACACACACAGAGCTGACACTCAATCTGCATCAGAAAACCATTCGACTTATTCGTGTTTGAAAACTTTAAATGGTGAAACAGAAAAGTTGAGGAGTGAAACAGAAGGAAACAACGAACACAGTCTGACAACAACTCTGACAATCACTGTTTACTGCACTAACCCCTACTGGTGAGGGATGGCAACTGCAAGGCAAAAAAGTTGAAACTTTCATTTAATTTTGTACAGAACCATTTTGAGAGTAACACAGACGCAGGCTTAATATCATTTTCACGTTTTAAAATATTTGACTCCATGTTAGAGCATGCAGTGTATTTTCTGTGGAGCCTTTTTGAGTGAGATCTTATTCTGAACCAGAAATAGTTGTTTTAAGCCGTCTTATTATCATGAGAATATCAATGTCCATGTAAACGTCCTGCTTTCAGCTTCATTTATAACGCTCACTAAAGGTCCAGTCATTGATTCGCTCTAAAGTTTATGAGACACATTAAACCTGCTACACAACACGAGACGTGACGCGCACAGTCAGCGCATCTGGGTTTATATGAATATTAACTTCATTGTTGCAGCAGAAGCGACGCCCCGTTCATCCAGGAACATAATTCTTCATGTATAAGTGTGATGATTAGAAAACGTCAGAGGAGCAGAGTCAGGAATCGTGAGACTAGTGAAGGTGCAGTAGTGAACACACAGTTATCACAGTTACAGGTATGTCAGACAGGCAGCACCTCCCACCTCCCACCTCCCACCTCCCAGCTCATGTTCCAGTTGTACTGGTTTTACTTCTCTTGTGTCGGTGGTGATATTCAAAGGACTAAGCTACCAGTGCCCCCAGTTTACAGCTAATTAGCCTAAAGACAAACAAACAAATAGATAACATGTCTTGCTAGCAGACAGACAGAGGGTTAAACAAACAACATCTAAATTTGTCTAAATGAAGTTTTCTTTCTATTAGCGTGAAAGAAAAAGGCGACATGAAGCAAAATAGACCCAAATCTCTAAATTAATATCCTTAAACTGCCTAATTCTGACTGTAGGCTCTAAATAATTATTAGAGGTGTCCTTTTTCTCACTTGAGCCCCTGCTCCCCTAAAATGTCTGTGCACGCCCCTGAGTGTGGTCCCAGTCTCCGCTGTGATAGGATTGGATTTAAAACAAAACAACACACAGAATAACGTCAGTGACACAGCTAGCTAACTAAGACATCAGGGAAACAACAAACAGAAAACACTCTGAGGCTTTTGCGTCTTAATTTCTCGTCTCCTGAACGCGGCCGGAAATGAATTTGTCTTCCTTGTGTTCCTCATCTGTCCTGGACCCAATTATTTATCTACAGAAACAGTGACAAGCACACGTCAGTTTTCTCATCTAGAGTCTTTTCTATTATGAGGCCGCATCCGTACTTTTTCATTTGATAGCCCATCTCTGTCCACACGAGCAGTTTGAGTTTTAATTCCCGTCCAAACGAACACGAATCAGCGAAGTCGTGACAGAAAAGACCGAATCCGCTCGTCCAGCGTTTCCAAACTTCCCCATTTTAGTGTCTCTAGAGCTCCGGAGTCGTGTGGACGTGTCCGAGTCGATGAGTTTTCAAATGAAAACGTAGACGAGTGGATGAAGCCTCAAGCTGCTGTTTTCTTCACTAGTTGCTCAGCACTACGCTGAGGCTCTGTTGTTTCTACGCAGCGAAGCAGAAGTGTTTTAAGTTGCAGCTTTCTGTGGATTGTCTGCAGAAACAGAAACGTTTAATTCAAATGAACTGTCTACGATCCAGTCTTATAGGAGAAGTCCTCGTCCACTGAGTTTAATCTGACGTGTTTCAGCCTGGATCAGACTCTACTTTCCTGTTTAGGCAAATGTCTGCCTGGAAGAACTGGTGGGATGAGAACATAGTTTGCCAGTCAAATCTTCTCATGTAAACTCACAACACTTCAGCAGTAAACATATGAAACGAAGCTGTAGCTGCCAAACTAAACACAGGAAGGAGGCCGGCGAAATGAAACTACAGAGCAGGAGGGAAAAGAGACGACGAATATAAAACTAGTCCAGAATAATGTGCACAGACTATTCCAGCTGTGGGCGGAGGGCTGATGGTTCAGAACAGACGTGTGTCCTGTGCAGGACTTAAAGTAAAGTTACCTCATTCAAAGCAATTTACTTTTGTGTCACTTTATTCTGGCAATAAAACACCAAAAAATGAAGGGAGAGCAGGAACTGACCCTTGTTTAAATGACGACGTGGATTTGAGCCGAACTATTGTGAAGTTCGGTTTTATCTGCTGAGCAACATCACTCTGAAAAACAAACCTTTGGATAAACTTAAATTACAGTTTAAGTACTGAATTCCTGCACTGTGGGTGTCTCCCTTTACAAACAGTGTAATTTCCCTCTACGTGCATCTACTTGTCCCCTCCACCCTGGCAGCCCTCTGTTCTACAAAGCACGCTACAGGACGCCGAGCGGCTGACTCACCCTGGTGCGACAGCGAGGATCTCCATCAGGATCCGTCAGTTTGCCGCCGTATATCATCGGCAGCTCCTCTGCGTCGATGTACTTCAGTAAAACCTCCTGCCAGTTCGCTGTCAGACCCGGGAAAACAGCCGCACGCGTTAAAATCCGTCTGAATGAAAAGGTTCTCTGAAGTCTGATGCAACCACGCGAGGGCGACTCACCTCCGAGGATATTGATCTTGTGTCTCGTGTTCTCGCTCAAGAAGTGCTTGATGAGGTTGAAGGCCACAGGGAAGAGTTTGGGGGCTGATTAATAAAATAAAGAAAAAAACAAACGTCAACCAACAATAATCAAAAAATCATTTGTTATCATCGTTAGTTTTTCTGGAGGAATTCACCTTTAATGACAAACAGCCTCTTCAAACCCTCGGGGTAGTTGTTCTCAAACATCTGGAGGATCTGGTGATGTGGAGAAGGTTTGAAGATCCAGACGACATATTCTGAATCACGTCTCAGTGTGTGTGTGTGTGTGTGTGTGTGTGTGTGTGTGTGTGTGTGTGTGTGTGTGTGTGTGTGTGTGTGTGTGTGTGTGTGTGTGTGTGTGTGTACCTCTCCATATGTTTCTATAGCAGGCTTCCATAAGTGTTTCAGACCCAGACCTTCAACGTCGTAGATCATCGTGATCGCCTCCACGTTCTTCCCCAGCTGGATGAACATACCAGGGTGAGAGATACACACAAATATAATATTACATAAAAAAAGGTGGAAGAGCAGGTTGGGCATTAAACAGGTTTGTGGTCACGTTTGGATAAAACTTGCACAATTTGATTTCATCAAGTAAGAAAAAGCTCTAAGTGATGAATCCATATGATTCCTAATAAAACACATTAAAACAAAAGGAAAGAAATTATTATTAAAAGGTTATTTGGCCAAAACGTTATTGTTAAATTTAGTTTATTAACTGCATTAGTAAAACAATGACAAATTAATATTATTTAAACGCCTTCATGCGAAAGTGACAAAGTTTAAAATACATTTAAACTTTCTCTTCTTTTATATTCAACATAATATTTTAGGCTAATTCTGTCCAAAGGTAAATTATCGACAAGAGACTGTAGGACACCGTGGTCCCCCCAGGTCCCTTTGGCCTGGGGCCCCCCAAAGTCCCCTGAAAGGCTCCTGTGTCTCTCACCCTCTGTGACTGGAGGCTACATTCCTGCTGCAGCATCTCACAGTCTCTGATCTTGGACTTGATGAAGTCCTGTTTGGAGGCGGACAGGAAGAGGCCCTTGGGATCCACCGGCCCGATCACGTCGTACCAGATGGGGCTTCCCTCGCGGTCGTGACCACACATCCCCCCGGACAGGTACTTCTCTATCACCTGCACACGGCAGACGTTTCCACCATGAGACCATCAGTCAGTAAGATGTTCCTTCAGCAGACACACAACCTTCATTCAGTCGTTCACGTGCGTTTTGTGTGTTTTTACCTCTGGTGGACGCCACTCAGTGATTATCGTGTCCACCTTCATGTTTCTCCTGAACTCCACGTGCTGGAAGACAAGATGGACGTCAAGTTAAAAAGATGAATGAGTTGAGTTACGACAGACTCTGTTTCTACGGCAACAGATCCGCCCCGAACACGGTGGAGTGAATTAAGTGGCTTAGGAGGCTTTAGACAGTAGATGATGTGAAACCTGCTCCGTCAGCAGGACAGGGATCAGTCGAGTGGCGCTGTGCACACACACACACACACACACACACACACACACACACACACACACACACACAACAGTACACACATGCATGCAAGCACATGTTCACAAACACTCAGACAGAAATTAAAAGATTCAAACTGTCTGTTGTGATTTGTAAACGTCAGTGACGCGTGCAGCGGCAGCGTAGATGTAGTTCACACAGATTGTGAATCAGTCTGATTATTCCAAGAACAACCTGAACAAACAACAATCTGATTTGTCTATTTGTTTTCTGGACGTTGTTGAGCTTTCAGGGCCACCATACTTTTATTATCATTAATAAACCCTTAATTTACTTTGCTAATATTCGGCTTATTACTCTGCTGGTGTCGCGAGAGGAGGACATGGTGGAAACTTGGAACATGGTGATAATCTTTCTTGGGCGTGTTTCTCCTGATGATGAACTTTCCCATGCTAACACCATCAGATACACTGGAGCCTATTGTGGAAAGAATATGATGATGATGATGATGATGATGATGATGATGATGATGATGATGATGATGATGATGTATTTTTCTCAGGGCCGGTGGAGATCAAATCAGAGCTAAAAGAGTGAATTTCCATCATGTGGACAGAAACATTGCTCCTGTTCGTTGAAGAAGAAGAAGAAGAAGAAGAAGAAGAAGAAGAAGAAGAAGAAGAAGACGACAATAAACAATAACCAGTAGATAGCTGCGCCCCTCGTCAGTTGGTTGTGGTGTGTTCCCCCCCCTGGTGGTTATTAATCTGTTCCTGCAGCTTTAAGCCGGGAGGCTGTAAACCTTATCGTGTCGTCTTTATCTGATCCCTCCGGCTGCAGCGATGACTCAGTTTCCCCACAGAGAAACGTTACCTCTGTAATCTGCTGCCACTCCCGTGCTGACGGACTGAACAGCCTGTGCTGCTGGAGGAGGCTGAACTTTCACACTCCACAGATAAGTCAGTGAGGTAGAGGGCATCGAGGTTCCACCTCCACTGTCCTGTCACTCCTATAGGAAGCCTGTGCTAAAGAGGGAAAAGGAGGATCCATGTTTACCTTTCTCAGCATGGCCTCCGACTTCTGCAGGTTGAAGTTTCTGGCTGAAACAGAGAAGAACAGAGATCGAAGTGATGAGAACCGGTCTTTAACCAGAACACAGAGGGGACAAGACACTACAGTTACTGTTATACTAGGCTATTTTCTATATATTCTATATATACACACAGCGGTGCAGCTTCATGATTTTAAACCTGGTTATTGTACATTTGTATTAATGGTTTTATTATCTCTTTTTCACCATCCTCTCCTCTGGTCCACATTTCCCTCCGCTCCCCCCAACCAGTCGAGAGGCAGGAAATGAGAATAAAACATATAAACCTAAAGAATATAGTTCAATAAATTGACCGAGGTTCCAGTTATTTTTAAATATGTTCACTGATTCTTCTTCTCTGGGACTTTACAGGAGGCCACTGTATCTCACTGGCCTTGATATTATGAAATGTACGATTTGAAAATGACTGACTGTCTCGTTCCGAGTTACGAAACTGAACCATATCTAAAATGATAAGCAAGGGGGAGATAACGACGAGTACTGTGTGATAACAGAGCCTCTTTAAACTGTTCTTAGAGTTATCATAAACAGATGGATGTGGATATGAGTGTTACGGCCCAACAGTCTCTATGGAATCACATTTAAATCCACTAGATTCAGATTTGTATTTGGATCTGCACCAAATCACACACTCATATATCAGTCCTCTCTATATATATATATATCAAGATCCAAGAATTATTCTCTGAGAAATCAACAAAAATATTGAAAAATGACCTCAAAATGTTAAAGAAAGTGAAAATAAAAGTCTCTTCCTTCCACCAGTTTCTTGGAAATCCGTCAAGTAGTTTTTGTTTAATTGTTCTGACAAGCAAACAAACACACACCTTCTTGGCCGAGGTGATAAGACCGTCTGGTGCAGACTGTTATCGGAACAGATTTTAAAAAGTGCAGCAACTAAACATCATCAGATCCTGTTTTAGTTTGAGCTTCCATGTACCAACAACTACAACGTTTAGCGTCTGTTTCATAAAACCAGAATTAGAGAAAAACAAGTCGATTACCAAATCACCGTCATGTGAGAGAGATCAGCCGCCAACAATTACACAAGAGTTCTTTAAAAGTTTCTCAGCAGGAACCACGACACACGAGAATCTCTTCTCAACGGGGGAAATTCAATTTAAAGCCTCAGAGAATAATGATCCTCTCTTCTCTGACAGTATTAGAACCACAGTGTGACTGATGGGGGGGGGGGACACAGTGGACGCACTTCTAACACTGCACTGTGTACGGTGATCAGCTCTGCAGCTCACACACACAGACACAGACACACACACAGACACACTCACTACTTCCTCCAGCAGTGGATTCGAGTTGAGGAGTGACCGGCAGTGACCGGCGCACAGGACCTGCAGACCGAGCCGAGTGCTGCTGTGGCTCAGGAATAAGTGTCAGGCTGCAGTTTTAAAAGATGTAATCAGGTTCATGGCTTCACTGGGAGGTTTCAGATTGATGTTTTGGGAGATCAAGAGGGTTGTCTGGTGTCAACAAGGCCGGTGGTTCGATCCCCGGCTTCACTGACTACAGACAGCGTGTGTATGGGTGAATGTAACTTGAGCTCTGAATAAATACAGTTAATTCTTACAATATTAAATACTTGGTAATAAAGAGAATACTGTGTGTGTGTGTGTGGCCACTTCTGAACACAGGAATCAAACCTGTGATGTCGTCTGAAGTCTCCAACAAGGTCCAACAGTCTCCTTATGAAACCAGATTTAAACGACGGATTCTTTTATTTGGAAACACTGATAAATATGATGTTTTTCATCAAGATCCGTGAATTATTCTCTGATAAATCATCAGAAGTGTTGAGAAACCAGATTGAATGTTCGATCCTTCCCAGTAGAAAGTTTGGTTGATGAACGAACCAGACGAACACACACCAGCCGCCTCCGGCCTCATTCTCACATTTGATATCAGACAGGAAGTGTCTTTCTCTTTTATGGGCTTTTATTGGCTCGTGCCTGCGCTTCAGTATTTGTTACCACGCGATGTGATTGGCCGAATGAACCACAATGCAGTTCGGCAACACATGACGTCACCACAATCGAAGTGAATTCTGCGTTTCTGTTACACAACAACATGGCGTTAGACCTGATGTGTGTGTGTGTGTGTGTGATCCTGATTATTATGAGGTCATTGGTTCTCACTGTGTCTGCGGCCTCGGGTGATTCTCTTCAAATCAATGAATGGCCTGTTCAGACAGAAGCACAGCGGCTCAGTGTGTCCCTGTGGACGAGCTGCGGCTCATCGTAGTCAACGTCTAATGAGATTATCGGGGGATTAGCCTGATGAGTCCTCCACCTCCACCTCAAGTCACGAGTAGAAGAGACGCTGGTCCCCGGTGGAGCTGCAGGAACATCTGGGGTCAGAGCAGATTCCGGTTTTTTTTTTTCAGTTGTGGTTTCAGCATCGTGTGCGAGCACCACGTGAGTTTCTCAACCACGGTGTGGACATGCGTTGCTTCACGTCGCCTCACGTGATCAACTGCAGCTTCTGCTTCCCGCACAATGACGGCAGCAGATTTTCACTGTGAACGCAAACTGACGATTGGGAAGAGAAACGAACATTTACAGCAAACAGAGAGGGACGAGGGGGTTCCTGTTTTCTACCTCCTGAGCCCGATGATGACAGAAGATTTTGGTCATGAGAATGATCAGATCAGGCAAAATTCAGGCTAGATTGTTGGATAGTTATCTAATTTGAAAATATCAGGAAATTAGATGTGACAGGAGATGTTAAGAAGCCGTGGGATGACTCCACAGATCTCCTCAGCACAAGGTTTCACTTCTTGTGCCAATGTGACAAGAAATAAAGAAAGTGAAAGGATGGAACATGAGCAGGTGTCGCTAGTGAACTCACCTCTGAGCCAGCGTAACAGGAAGTGGTCATGCTGTGCAGGAAGTTGTGGAAGAATGTCTTGTATCCTCTCTCGAAACTGCAGAAGAAGAGGAAGTAGGGATTTTAGCTTCAACCAAATATTTACTGTTCCACTGATGGTAAAGCAGAAGCTAATTACAGTCCTTTATATTTTCACCTTTGTATTCACTAATGCTGCAAAAACTCGTGATTCATTATTTTGCACACTCAGGACAATGTTCAGCGACAGATGCCTGTAAACAGGTTTTGGTTTGCTTGGGTAAAAAAACACTCGAGGGAGCGTCGTCATATTTGAAGTATAAACGACGAAAAGTGGCCAAAAACATGTTTTCACACATCAACACTCTGAACTTTACTATAACAAAAGAAAACCAAGAAAACTAAACAGATTTGCTTTAAAAAATGATAAGAAGAATAATTCTGACACCGGGGGCATCACTCCGCTGCTGTAACTTTCTGGTTTTCACTAGATGTTGGAAACTGGCTTCAGGGATTTGCTCCCACAACAAGAGCATGAGTGAGGTAAACACTTTAAATTCATCCCAGAGGAGTTGAAACTTTGAAAACATCTGGAGAGAACACAAGGCATGACTCAGCAAATCAAGTTTACACAAATCTATAAATAATCTGGTGATGTCAATAACTCATTTCCTGTGTCCATATATTTTTGGTCATGTAGTGTGATTCACTTTATCTAAATATACAAACTTCCCCTCAAGTCAGACTGACTTTAGGTTTAATACTCACAGTGAACTTAGCTCTAAACTCACATGACAACAGAATAAAGTTATAATAATCGATTATTCACCCACTGATGTATAAATATAATTAGTCATTTCTCATTTCTCCTTTCTCTTCTGATCTCACAGTTTCATCCATTTTCTAATGTTTTATCTGATCGTGGTTTCACTCTTTTGTCATCTGTAGCATTTATTATTTCTGTATCTGTGATCTATTGCTGCATGATCTTCAAATTTAATACATTTTATTGTTTCTTGTTGTTTGCTTTCTTTGTCTTCGCCCTCAATTTTTAACTTGTAAAACACCTTTTGACTGTGTTTTGAAATGTGCTGTCGATAAAGTTTATTATTAATATTAATATAACATCCCTCACTTAACCCACTAATATTTATGAAGTTAAGAAAAATGAAAGATGGAAGAACTTTATTAACCATCAGGAAAGAAGCAGCTTATAACCTAAAGCCTGATTGGATGTTATGTAACCATGACGATGGAACCGAGGAAGTAAATGATGGTAAAGAGATAAAAGGATATTGTGCTTTATAGTTATTGTAAAAATAATGTGACAGTGTAAACAGTACGATTCACACTGGAAACTGCAGAATATGACATCTAACAAATTATTAATAATATGAATATTATGATGATGATGATGAAGATGATGTTGAAGAAGAAGAAGATGAAGATGAAGATGAAGATGATGCACTCACCTGCTGTAGAGCTTCAGTCTGTTTAGGACTCAGGTCTCCAACTCTTCCGCTCATGTCTGAAACCAGAGGACGTGACGGAGCGGATTTAAACTCAGATCCACGGACTCAGCTCGTTTCCACCGCTTCACCGTCTCCTCCGACTCCTTCTCCCCGGGATGCTGCGCTCCTCCTCGGTGTCGTGTTGTCCGGCTGACCGCTGCCTGCAGGTGGAACAACACATGTAATCACCAGCCTTCCTCTCTCTCTCTCTCTCTCTCTCTCTCTCTCTCTCTCCCCCCGCCTCTCTCTCTCTCTCTCTCTCTCTCTCTCTCTCTCTCTCTCTCTCTCTCTCTCTCTCTCTCTCTCTCTCTCTCTCCCTCTCTCTCTCTCTCCCTCTCTCTCTCTCTCTCTCTCTCTCTCTCTCTCTCTCTCTCTCTCTCTCTCTCTCTCTCTCTCTCTCTCTCTCTCTCTCTCTCTCCGACCAGCTGACTTGGCCGAAGATAAGCAGAATGACAGGACGATCACTCTGAGCGAAAGAACATGCACCACAGAGGAGGAGGAGGAGCCCCGCCCCCTTCTCAAAGATGTTTTTATGAAAACATGACATCACATTTTTAAACAAGATGGGTAACTGCTAGCATTAGCATTTACCATCAGCTAATTATACAGCATCACATTGAAATGACTAATATTGAAATTAGTCAAAAATATTTCAACAAAACATCTGCTTGAATTGCAATAAATGAGCAAAGTCTTTGTATTATATTATTAATTTTAAAAACGTTAGCGCCATCTAGCGGTGAAGACCCGTCGCCTTTAATCCCTCTATAAACCAGAAATATAACGGTGGCCTTCATGTTACGAAGAAACGCGAAAAGACAGAGACTGGTGTGTCCCTTCTGAGCTACCGTAGTAACAATGACGCAACAACATGGCGGACTTCGAAGAGCACAGTGGATGCATTTTAAAGAATAATCCGTGTGTAGATGTAACTTTCTTATTATACTGACAATCATTGTTAGTTACTTTGTGATTATACAATAAAAAGATACAATAATCGTGAACATTATTTCATTATTTATGTCGATATACCTGAACCATGCAGGACAAGATCCTAACCCCCCCGTCGTTTCCGGTGGGACCCGGAAGTCGCCTGGGCTTGTTTACATTCTCAGAGGAAGAAGAGAAACGTCACCAGCTTCCGCTCAAAAACAACAATGGCTGACACGTTGGGTTTGTGTGTTTATTGACCGTTTCCTCCGCGTTTCCTCCGCGTTTCCTCGGACCCATGGCTCCTTCCCTCCGCCGCCGCTGCTGCTGCTGCCTCTGGGTGACGCTGCCGCTGCTCGGGCAGCTGCTGGCGGCGGAGCTGCTCGCCCAGGTGGAGGTTTTCCTGGAGCAGCGGCCCGGGGTCAGCGCGGTGCTCCAGGGGGAGGTGGTGGAGCCGAGCGGCCGCAGCAGGAGCCCCGAGCCCCGGGAGGAGCTGGACGCGGAGCTGCTCCTGGTGAGTGGAGCATCTACTGCAAGTGACGGTGGTTGTTTACTGACATTTAGTTTATAACGAGACAAATTATACATTATATATTACACATTAATATTAATAAATGTGTGAAATAAATAAATACTACTTTTTCTGAATCAGACTTTATTGTTCTTGTTATTATTAATTTCTATTTCAATCAAATCAAGGTCACAAAGATGCTTATTTCCTGTTAAACTTTAGTAAAGTGAATAATTTGGGTTTTTAATTAACTTCCTGTATAACAGATTAACTGTATTTTGCACAATCCCTCCCCCTGGTGCTTATAGTTGTTTTTATATTTTTTATATTTGCAGTTGCACAAAGACACCATAGAAAAGTCCCTGTGTGTGTGTGTGTGTAAGTCTGCTTGGCAATAAAACCTGAATCTGATAGTTTTGGGATTCTTAGTAGGGAAATAGTTTTGGGCATTTTCCTTTGCTTTATAGATCAAATGACTGATTGAATAATTGTCTAATTAATAGTTAAAATAATCTTTTGCAGCTTTCTATGAACAACTCTCTCCTCCATGAACAGTCGCTGTAAACTGTCCCTGAGCAAGGCAGCTTCTTCCTCTGTCTCTACTCTGCAACTTTGAGCTTTTAAAGGAAAGTTAGATTTGACAATATTTGCATTTCTCCTCTGTTTGTTTCTCCTCAGGTTCAAGATGAGGAGACGCAGCTGGGAAGCGGAGGGGAAGACGCCAGCGAGCAGGAGCCGTGGATCGGGGTGGTGCCCGTGGAGATGGACGACAGCAAAGCCTCCACTGGGAACCAGGAGTCCTTCGCTGATGGAATGGTGAATAAAGTGAGTGTGGTCGTACTCTTGAGTTGTTTAGTTCGAAGCTTCAGTTGAATGAAATGTAAGATTGTCTCGTCTCTGTCCAAGATGAAGCGAGCGTTGGTCCTCGGAGCTTCAGCGCTGATCATTCTGGCTCTCAACCAGAACACCGTCAGTGAGGTAGACGTACCGGAGAACTTGTGTTGCTGATAATAACAGTTGTGTGTGTGTGTGTGTGTCGTGTGTTATTAGCAGTGCAGCTTCACGTCATTACATGTTACACAATCAAATATATTGAACTTGAATTAAGATTTTTTTAAATGTAGAATTTAAAGGAAAGAATTTAGAATATTTTCAGTTGTAATCATTAGACATTGTTTTAGGACAGAAAATCGAGGTGTGAAAACGTGTGGTGTTGGTGCAGCTCACGTTCCTGAACTAAATTCTGCCTCTTTGTGTTTCAGATGGATCTTTCTCAGGTTCTGTCGAAGCCCATCATCGTGATCCAGACGTCTGAAAACGTCACTAAGCTGATCGGAGCTCTGCTCAGGTAAAACATCGTCACCACTCTCATGCTGTTCGTGGAAACTCAGTTTATCTTTTAATCTTCATCTAGTTATTTAGAACAATTCATTTATCGTTTCATCTCCTGCGCTGGGCGATTTATCTTGACACTGAATGTCTGTGTTTTCCCAGGGGCCTTCAGGCGACGGCGAAAATCACGTACAAGACGATCCTGCAGGACAACCTGGTGAGCGCCGTCACAATCAGCTGACTGTGTGTTTTTCAGTTGTTAGCACCCTCCAGTGGTGAGTGAACAGATGACAGGCTGAGCTGACAGTGAGCACGTGCTGCTGTGTGTTCGGGCAGGGCGCCACGCTCACGCTGTGGTCCAGCTGCGGTCGATCGAGAGGCGGGCGCTACGGAGAGTGGCAGGGGGTCATCTGCACGGGAGAGTCCAACTCTCAGGTCCAGGTGGGGGGGAGCAGAATGAACTCATCAGCATCTTCTTTTATTGAACTGGCACAAGAGAAATCTGAAATCTAATATCAAAGAAAAAGTTACATGATAATGATAATATCGATGAAGTAAAAGGTAAATATAGAGATAGAAGCAGAAGTTAAAAGACTCTTCCCTCGCTCCGTGCCTGTAGAAATACCTGCAGCAGCTGTGGGACACTGTCCTCCTGGTGGCGCTGATCCTCAGCACCGGAGTCATCGTTCATGCCCGGTGGCAATACCAGGACCCCCAGCTCAACGACGACCTGGAGGTAACAGCTCACCTCTCATGGAGACCCTGTGGGTTCCAATGGCGCCACGGAAATATTCTAAATGTATATATTAGCTACACAGCTGCCTGAACTTCTGTAAAACCTCTAAGACCCTAGAAACCCTGAGTTTCTGAGGATTCGTATCTCTCAGTCCTGTGAGGTGCAGTCTGTGTTTTGTATTGATGTGATAAAACCAGCCCACTGAGCTTCAGACCTTTGGATGATGACGTTATGTGACGCTCGGCTGCGTCCTGTTCCTCAGCTGTTTCCCAAACAGGACGTTCTGAAGAGGATGTCGTCTCTGAAGACCAAAACATACCGTCAGCCCAAACCCTGGTGTGACCCGTCGCAGCCGGTGGAGACGGACAACTGCGCCGTCTGTCTGGAGCCGTTCAACAACAACCAGGTAGAAATGACATTAATCACAGAACTTCCCGTTCTTTTTGAGTAAGGATTATATTTGAGAACAACCCACTGTTCTGCGCTCGAGATGAACACGAGATCCTGTTGATAGCAGCTGTGACTCTGCTGATTTCAGATAAAATCCTGTTTCCTCATCATGGTAACACCCAGAGAATGAAGTGTGTGTAACCTGCTGCAGGACCTTGTGATCCATGAAATGTGCCGATCATGTTGTGTTGTCGTCCTCTCAGTGTCTGCGTGTGTTGCCGTGTTCTCACGAGTACCACAGAGAGTGTGTGGACCCCTGGCTGCTGCTGCAACACACGTGTCCTCTGTGCAAACGCAGCATCCTCAGTGAGTTCACAACGTCGCACACAGACACACAACTCTGTCGTCTTGTCCTCTCTGACTGAAACACGACTTTTATATCGAGTGCTGACATTTTCAAATCATTTACACAGTTAAATAAAGAAATATTAAAGTGCAGAATTATTTGTTACAGGATCAATATTATTAAAAATAACAATTAAGTCTAGCTCAGTGTTTTAGTTTGTTATGATCGAGGCAATTTATATTCATTTGGGTAATTTAACCTATAATAAGGCTTTTTTTAAATTTCATTTCTTATAAAGTCAGAACATATTTTGTCTTTTGATTTTTATCTTAATCTGAAATATAACTAAAGCTGTCAGATAAATGTTTTTTCTATTTTGTGTCAGTTCCACTTTCCCGTGTTTCTCTAAATCTGTGTATCTCCTGTCTCCTTAGGCAGCGTCTGCAAAGACAGTTAACGGTCGCCTCACCTCCACCAGCATCGCCACAGCAGCAGCAGCAGGGAATCGACCCCACGTCCTCGGTGACTCACCTGTAGCCGTTTTTGTTTTTACTGACCTCGCCGCTTCCTCCTTCCAGCAATGAATTGCGGGAGCAAATCCTTACGGCAGCTGCCTGGCTGATGGGACTGTGGAGCAGTGGGTCACAGGCAAACAGTGGAAGTATAAACACAATACTATGAAGTACTGTAGAACAGGGCTGGGCTATTAACTGGAAATGTTATTTATAACCTCTAACCGACTGGGTGGGGGGGGGCATGAAGTAAACGTTCATTAATCACAATGGAGGGAGGGATATTGATTTGAAGTCACACAGCCCGGCCCGACTGTAGAAGTACTGTTGTGTACGAACAGTTCGTCTCCCTGGGATCATGTTACTGTACAACTGTGGAAATATTAGTTTGAAACAAACACACGACATTTTCCTCTTTCCTCTGTTGATGAGCTCGGCGAGTTTTCACGAGTCAGTTTGTGCCTGAACGGCAGTAACCAACTTAATCATCTGGACTAACGGATTTTAAGAGTAAGTGACGCCCTCTAGTGTCCGAACATATTTCAGTTAGATACGAGTGGGAGCGGTTCTGTAGTTGTCGTGCAGAATTAACGGTCGATAGCAGACGTGAGAAAGTGTTTGCACTCGTCCCTGATTTGCCTTATTGCACAAACACACCTCCTGACCTGTTAGAAACTTGATGTTTGTTCCAGCAGCTCGTTCAGCTGCGTCAGTGGTGGAGACGTAGAACACGTAGTTTGAGCCTGAGGCCGCGACTCCGACGCTTCGTCAACCTCTTTGTATTATT
Organism: Hippoglossus stenolepis; assembly: GCF_022539355.2. Lineage (NCBI taxonomy): Eukaryota > Metazoa > Chordata > Actinopteri > Pleuronectiformes > Pleuronectidae > Hippoglossus > Hippoglossus stenolepis. The sequence goes on from NC_061491.1 coordinate 27,364,519, forward strand.
TCTATGTTCAGAGGGTTTGTTTGACTCGTCATGTGACTCGTCATGTGACTCGTCAGCAAAGCTAATCTGATCAATTACAAACATCATTTTGACCAGAGCCCGACAAATATGAACCTTTTACAGACACATCAGTGTTGGTTTGCTGATATGAAAACTTGTTTAGTTCCCTAATTCAAGTTCTATATATTTGGTAGAATTTTAGTTTTCTTTATAGTTATTTATGTTTGTCTATTAAGCCTCAATTACAGTGTTAGATAACATCTTAGAAATCATTGCCAATTATTTTAAATATATATATCAGTATGAGATTTTTTTTTTAATCCTTAATATCGGCATCAGCCCCGAAAATATTGATATTTGTTGGGCTCTAATTTGAACTTTAAACACAACATCTGAGTATTAGCGACGAGTTGAAGGAAATATTATGAGATTTCGAGAATCAAGTCGACATTGAGAAGAAACTATCGCGAGAATAAAGTCGTAATTTTACAAGAATAAAAGGAAAAATCTTCACAATCTTTTCAAAGTCCTGATTCTTATGATCATGTGGAGCCGACGAGACAAAACTTCAAGTATTTTGTTCTTTGTGAAACCTTTAAAGTAGAAGATGCTCCACATTTTAACACAGGAGACTGATTTTCTTGAAATCTCATAACTTTTTTTTTTAACCCTAATACTCCGTGGTACTGTTGTGTAAAGAAAAGCCTGAAGTCAGATTTTATTTTCCATTTACAAATGAAACAAACAGCAAATGCTGAACTATTGGAGGATTTATGGAAACTATTTATTCACAATTTTGCAGCTCAACAAAATAGTTTACTTGCCAAAGGTGGTTGAAGGATGAAGATAAATCACTGATGATCATTTCAGGCCAAACTGCAACAACCCCCTCATGTTCTGCTAAAAGCAACAACTCAAAAAAGTGTTTTTGCTTCTCACGAAAGACGAGTCAAAGTCCGAAGTCTGTTGAAAACATAGTATTATCGTATTTTGTTATTTTTGCGACGTCAACTCCAAAAAGCAAATAACGTGTGCTTTCTTTGTTAGAAAATGCAAAATGATAGATCCGTTCTCGTGGTAGAAAATAGTCTGAGCATGGCAGCGAGTGTGAGACACGAGGCGCCACCGGGCAGCGCGTGCTTCCAAACACAAACACAGCAGCATCGTAAGCAGGCGCTCGTAGAGACGCGTCGTTGGGTGAAGGCTGCACAACAGGGACAGGCGTCGATGTCCAGACTTTAAACACCAGGTCAGTGATTGTTCTTCCAGCTACAGACACAACTGCAGTCTCTGTAAAACCCCGAATGTCTCGTCCTTTGTTATTTTCCTATGTTGTCTTCTCGATGATGATGATGATGTCAAAGAAACTTCTCTCAAATCACTATGGATCTTAATAATAAACTGATTTGTTACTTGGCAAAAATAAAGCTCTCGTTCTTTGTCCTCAGAACTTTGGTTATTGATGAGCTAGAAAAAGAAAAGCAGATGATCAGCGTCTCAGTCAACGAGCTGCTGAGAAAGTCAAATAATTACACTTTGTCTCCAGCGACTGAAAACCTTCAGCAGCTTCACTTCGGGACCGGAGCGCCATCGAGAGTCCGTCGAACCAGAACCGGATTATTTCCGTTTGTCTCTGTCACACCTTTTCATCCACCATCGGTCCGGTCGGGTCGAGCAGCAGCCGTCACCCGGGTCAGGACGGGATCATGCCCTTGTTCCTCTTGCGGTCGGCCATGCTGCGTCGGTTGTGGTTGCCCACGCGGGTCTTGTTGGCCTCCTTCTTGCGTCGGTCCAGGAATGTGTCCGTGCTTTGTCCTTGGCCTTTGGGTTGGCCGACGACGTTGCTGGTTCGCTCCGGTCGGAAACTGGAAGAGACGGAGGAAGGGACAAGGATGTTGTGTTTTCATCTTCATCTGATAACTACTCAACTGATTGAGGAACAACTAAGTTTCATTTTTAGGAAGATCATCCCAAGTCTACTCATTTCATTCATCTAGTAATTGCAATGTTTTTTTTTAAACTGATAAACGTCGAATTAGTTTAATTTATGACTCAAAATCATAGATTAGCTGCAGGGGGCTTTACAACCACTACAATACTTTCTAACCATAGATCCTTAATTTAGAGATTTGGAAAAACTCCAGAGAAAAGCACGTTAAATGTGTGAATCTACAGAGGAGGTGAAATCTTTACCCTCGTCTTTGGTGCATCGCGGCTCTTCTGGCTTCCGCTCTCTCCCTCAGCAGAGCCGGGTCCTGCACAAACTGGTCCCTGTTCACGTTGTTCTGAAAAGGATTCACATGTAAGAAGTGGAGTCACGACAGAAAACATCATCAAACAGGAAGCTCACGCGTCTGTAGCCGAAACATGTCTTTTTCAAAATATTAAAAACTTCCTGAAACCTGTTTGAAAACCAATTAATCTCCAATAAAACTTGATTTGGCAAATATGTTAAATTTATAAAAGACATTGGCTGCTGCATATATATATAGAATATTATATTTTACACTTAGAACCTTATCATTGGTCAAATAGAAAAGTTGTCTCTAGTAATGGTGAATCATTTCCGTACCTGTAAAGGCTCTCCCTCCTCTTCATCTTCACCCTCCTCCTCTTCCTCTGGTTTGTTTGCTCTTCTCAAAATCTGTGGGATTGTGAACGGTCTGCAGGGAAACACAAAGTGAAAAGGTTCTGTGATTATCATCACAAGGACGAGATGATTGATCCAGATTTAGAAAGTTTCCCGTCTCAATCTCCTGTGTTTCACCTTCGGTTCAGCACACTGTCTCTGTCCAGGTCATTCGCTCCAATCTGGTTCATGTCGTACGTGTCGTCGTACTCGTCATCGTAGTCGTCGAGGCCGTAGTCGGCGGCGGTTTGACCGGGTTCGATGACGACCTCGTCCACCACGGTCTCGTAGGTCTGATACCGAGCCCGCTGCTCCTCGATGTGCCGCTTGTCGTTCAGCATCTCTCGAGGGTCCTCCCCTTTCCTGCAGGAGACAGAAAACATGGAGACGTTTCCTTTAAATGTATTCACAGGTCGAGTTGTGGCCCCTACATGGTTTTAAATAGAGTTTTAAAGAGACACAAGGCTTAAAGATAACTAACATCTGTATACAACAATTTAATAAATGGATTTTATATCCTCCTCTGTCACCAGGATATCGATGGTTTACTTTTTCATTGTGCCCCTGTGGGTCCAGGATGTTAGTGTTTGATTAGTGGGCGCGTCCTGTTTGCTCTTTACCTCCTGCCCTTCCAGATGCGGGACATGTCCACCTGGTCCCTGCGGAAGACGTCAAACTCATCGTCATCAAACACGTTGGATCTGTCGCTCAGAACATTTGGAATCTCCTCCTTCACAGGCCTGAAAAGACGAACAGAAGAAAATGGCAAATTTCCCAACATTTACCTTTTTATTCACCACAAACTCTGAAAAATAAAACCTACTTCATATTTAAAAGTTATCAGACAATAGAGGAGAGATCTGTACAGTTTTGTAATCCATGGCCACAGAAAAGTAGAGATTGTAGTTTGTCCTTCATGTGGATACTGAGAGTGAACGGACATTTAAACTAAAAACAGTCAGGAGACATCAGTATAAGTATCCACTTTATGGATCCTACTGCTTCATGGACAGCGGTGTGTTGTGTCACCTTGACAGAGCTCGGTCCAGTTTGTCCAGACCCGGAGTCAAACGATCCTCCAGGATGTTGTTGATGACGAGCTCAGAGTTGTAGTCGTACGCCTCCAGACACGCCAGCAGGAAGCCTTCGCCCAAGTCCGGCAGCAGGTCACTGATGCACGACAGCAGGGACTCCAGCTCGCCCTCGCTCAGCGGACACACCACACCCTGAAAACAAGTTCACATTTTGGGGTTTTAGATTCTGAAATGTGAGAATAAATGACTTTAAATCGAACATGTTTGGTTTATGGACTTGTTCAAACAACAGTAGACGTCTGAAGGTCACACTGGGCTGTGAGAATCCTTTTCTAATTTCCTCAGCTGATAATCAGCGATGATGAACACGCGACACTGAGCTGCCATTAAAACATAAATAAGAAACTGTAAAAATCACAGAACTCACGTTTTCTTTTCGGGGAGCATCCAACATGGCCTCTGCTCCCCTCGCACTCCCCTCTCCTGGTTCTCGGACCTGATTCTGAGGATTAAAACCGGCTGAGGAGGCGGCAGCAGCTCCCTGATTGGCTTTAGGCTGAATCTGGCTCGGGGGTTTCCGCCGCCCGACGCTCTCCCAGGCACTTTCCACCCCCTGGAGCAGGTAGGACGTCCTGGTCTCATCGCTGAACAAAAGCAGAGCTTAAGGAAAGAAAAACGAATGAAACGACTTATAACTAAATAAAGGAAATACTGTTTAAGGACCCAGGTTTGGTCGTTTACATGCACCACTACTGTCAGACTGTTACTATCAGTAGAAATGTGTTTGTGTCATTGAAGTTCTTTCTGTGAAGGAGGAGGATACATGACGGGGACGGCCTGGTGCAGGAGGCTGATGTCGTCTGAGATGGGAAACTGCTCATCGTAGTCCGACAAGAACCTGAAACACAAACATTCATCCTTCAGAAAACATTACATACAGTACATTTCAAATTACTGCTGAACAAACCACTGTCCTCACTGATCTTAACTCTTCTTCTCACCTTTTTTCAGGTAAAAAAGACGTGAAATGTTGTAGAAGATCCTCTGCAAACGTTTGCATGTTTTCTCTCCTGCAAAACAACAAAGCAGAATTAATGCATGTATTAATACGTGTAGAGATAATTCTGCTGAGCTACATGTTGAGGGTTTGGACTCACCCCTCCAGGATGGGTTGCAGGCAGGTGTGGTGCAGCAGCAGGTGAGCCATCTCCACCATCTTGCGACAGGAGTGGGACAACCTCTTCCACAAGTCGTCCTGAAGCCTGGAGGAGGGTTTGGGGAATTTATTTACCATCATCAGCCACGTGGGTGTTTAGATTTACATGTCTCTTCTCTTTTCTGAAGCAGATTCTCACCCTTTATCATCAAAGTTCCTCTTCTTCACCGCATTCTCCAGATCAGGCACAACGGTCTCATAAAACGAGGTCAGTCTGACGAGAGGAGAAATACATATTGTCATGAACAGATTTCATGCAGATTAGACCATAAACAGCCACGTCCTCCCTCTGTTCTACCTGCTGAGGAAGCCGTTGGAGTAGAAGATGGCGCAGGCAGCAGGGAAGATGTCCAGGAAGGCATGGATGGTGGTGGTGGAGTCACACAGGTACAAAAGTATATCTACAAGATCCTAAGACAAAAAAGAAAAGAAAAAAACATGCATGAACATCAATGTCAGGACGTGAAGCTGCAGTGTGGAATAAAGTCAACGTTTAAAATCCACAGAGACAATCGACCAAGTGGATCTAATTCTTTGCGTCTGACCTGCGGGCTCATGGTCATGGCCGTGGGCTGCTTGTGTGCGTTCAGCTTCATCGGCTCCATGGCCGTGGCTCCTTCACAGTGAAGACCACACTTTTCCAGGACCGAGTCAAACACCTGATCGACGGAGAAATTATGATTTATATTATTTTGTGTAGGAGGTGTCTTGAATTCCCTTTTTGGAAAATCTAAATAAACCCAAACATATTATTTTAGCCAGTCTTACACTTTCTGTTTGTGAGGCTGAATGTTTAAAACGTGATTTTACCTGTAACACGGTGGGAACGGTCTCATCCAGGTCACTGTAGTAAGACGGCTGCTGAGTGAAGATGTTGTCTGACACGACATCAATATGAAAACAAACAAGATTAGACACGGGACACAACAGCAACAGTAAAAAGTCCTCAACTCAATATTTCAATATAAAGTTAATATTTAACATTATTTCTCATATGAATTCTATTTCATATTGTACTCGTGGTGTACAAAGGAGCCTTTGAACGCAGCTCACCGATCATCTTGTGCAGAAGCTGGCTGTTGCCTTTTCCAAAGAGCACACACAGATCCAAGATTTTGGGAATGTCAAAGAGGAAGTTTTCATAGATGATTTCTCCAAACACTGACGGGGTGAGGAAACTCTCCTGAGGGACAAGAAGCAAATTAACACACACACACACACACACAACACACGCAGCAGGTTAAACTGTGTATCAAGGATTTATACTTTTAAAATACAGACAAACCCCAAACAAACCTCATTGTCTGGGATCTACGATGTTCTAAATCTCCCCCAGGATCAATAAACTCTCTGTAGTTTCACCATTCTCTCTTTAAAAGTGCACATCTAGGTGTTGGTCCTACCTTAGACTCTTTGTGCGTCGCCATCCTCAGGAAGGTCAAGAAGACGACCTTGTGGACGGAGCGCTGCATCTCGGCCACCGCCGGGGAGGAGGGCAGGGCGGCGAGGTCGAGGCTCCGGGGAGCGTGATGCAGGTACGAGTCCAAGCACGACTGCAGGGACTCATCGAACACCACCTGACAGGAGGGAGGGAAAACAGTGACATAGAAATCATATAATAGACAGAAGGCGTTAGACAGAAGAGTCAGAGGCTGAAGCCTGTTTGTACTAATCTCTATGAACAGATTCTATAAAAATGAAACTGAAAGTAATCCTACGGTTGTTATGATGAACATGTATTTAGTAATTAAGTTATATTATATTTGTACTTTGTGCTTCTTTCTTCTTTTGTATTTTATTGGTTTTGATTATTTACTTAGAAACAGCAACAACACAAGGTCAGATTTGTCTTTATTCTGTTTGTTCTGTTCCTTCTTCTTCACTGATTTATCGAATGTTATTTTGTGCTGCCTAATGTTTTTCTATACGTATTATTCATGCACATCCTTTTGTGAAGTCTCCTGCTCCCTGAATCCTCACTGGATCTCTCATTCCCGTTGTGGCTGAATTAAAACAACAGAAAACGAGGCTCATGTGTTTCTCTTACCTGGCACCAGAACTTGTCGTGGGGCAGAGCGAGCAGCCACTCCAGATCCTCTATGATAAACCTGGCATATTCCAGAAACTCCTCCACCACCGCGGGAGAGCCGTCCTCTGGCGGAGGCTTGTAAGGCACAAAGCAGCGCTCCTCCTTCCTCTCCGGGTGCTGATGAGGAGCAGGGAGAAGCAGGTTTGACTTGTTGCTCGGAGGGAACTGTGATATTAGCTCAGGAGCACCAGGAGCACCAGGAGCACCAGGAGGGCGGACTCACCAGTGCAGGCAGCGAGCGCTCCCTCCCCAGCGGCCCAGGCACGGTCACCTGCTGCTCATCCAGTGGCACTCGGGCGCAGGCCATGACTTCACTTCTCTGGGTTTTATCTAATAAATCATTTTGACAAAATTCTAAATACATGTAACCTCTGTAAAACAGGTAATTCAGTTATAGGTACATAGTTTTAAACTGGATCAGCAAAGTATTTTCAATCAGAAACACAGCGAGCTTCAGTACCTCGTTATAATGCAGGTCGGTGGAATCAGGAGCCGTGGAGTCTTGGGGATATTTATAAGAAAATTGACTAAATAACAGATGAAGATTCACATGGATGCTGATTAGATGTCTGTCAATCACCTCATCCATCAATCAACTAACTCTCTACAACACAAGTTAGGAAATGACTTTAAGACGTTTTACAGCAACTTCTCTCGAGGAAAGTTTGATCACTTTACCTCATTATCCTCATTATCCTCATTATCCTGGCACATGAGAAACTGCATCTGAATCCAGTCTCTGAGTTTGAATGAAGTCTCACTTTAATAAATCTCAAACTTATGATCTTATTCATATTTCAGCTGCTCACACCAGGAACCAGCAGTAAATGACTTTAAGACGTTTAACAGTCATTTCTCTTTAGGAAAGTTTTTATAATTCTACCTCATCATCCTCATTATTATCTAAATATGAAGAACAACACTTTGACTCACACGTTGTAACAACCTGAGAAACTGCATCTGAATCCGGACACAGGGTTTGAATGACGTCTCACTTCTTTATCAAATCTTTATGATCTTATTTATATTTGAGTCTTTCTAAATTCTTCGAGGCCTTTTAAACAGCTGCACCCCCCCAGGTACCTGCAGAGGTGTGTTCAGCTGGAGCTAACCGCAGCTACACAGCTAGTTAGCTGCTCAGGTTAGCCGTGTCAGGACTAGTTAAGCGGTGACAGCTGCTGCTGCTCGTTGAGCCTGACGACGGGTAGTTAATCTGGTTAATTGGGTTAATTGGCTTGTTTTAAAAGAGCTGAGTCCAACCTGCTCCGACGGGTGACAGCACGTCAATGAATGGCTGCCCGGCTAACGTGGACATAAAGCGGCTAACTTTACCCCCCCGGGGGGCGTTGTCCCCCTCCCCGGTCCCTCGTGTCGGAGGAGCGGTGCGGTGGAGACGTGGAGACGCGTCCTCACCTCTTGTTGTGGTCGTCCGCGGCTCCTTCAGGCCATGGCGTCACACACCGCTGGGAACTTTCGAGATGCTAACGCTAAGCTAACCAGCTGAGTTGCTGGCAGGAAGTGACGCAGGGAGCAATTAGAAGGGCACGTGACTGTCTCTGCTGCCCCCCTGTGGGCGCCAGAGGGCAGAGCAGCATTCCCCGCCCCCCGCGTGGTCAGCTGTATATTAAACTTTTATAACTTTATAAATAACAAAGATATAAATAAATAAAGTTACACAATAAACTCTGGTCAAAATCGAGACTTTAGGTTTAAACACTTTAGTAAAACTCAAGTGGTTTTGATTGTTTTTTAGTAATTCCAATTATTTATAACAATACAAATCATGAGCCATGAATTTAAAATGACGATATTAACAACCTCGTATAATTTAAGTGAGAAAAGGACACTTCTGCACTTCTGTAGAAAATTCAAATTTCAGTATATCTACCATTTTATACATTTCTCATGTTTTCCACTTATTTAACTTTTATTTAAACTATTATTTTTCCATCCATGCAATTTTAATTTCATATATATGCAATGCTTTGATACCGTATTTTTTCTGGTTGCATTGTACATAATACTTTATATTTCTTCACATTGTGTTTATATTGTATCTTTACATGATAACTTATTCATTACTGTTTCTGATTGTGTAATAATAATAACCATAATAACTTTATCACACATTTAATAGACTAAAAACAGCTCCATGTGCTTTACAACAGAATGACAGATGCTTGGAAATATGTTTAAACAGTAAAATGTATTTAAAAATGTTTTTACTTTACTTAAGCAAATCAAATTTCCCCGTAGTGCGGCAAGTAAAGGGTTATTTTATTTTATCTGGATTTGAAGACACACTCTGAATCCCACTTTGTATGAGGATGAAGGTGGAGAGGGTTCGAGTGCATCTACAATTTAAACCATTAATCTGCAAACTGGAGTTTTCAGGTAAATGAAGTAAAAAGTACAGTTTGAGCCTAAGTTACAGTAAAAGGAAACACTTAAGTAAAGTACAAAGATTCCAGAGTTGTACTTGACTAAATGTACTTGCTTTCCACCAGTCTGGTAATAGTTATGTTATTTAAATTTGTTGACATCTGTTAGTATTATTATACTTCATATGACATAAGAGAAAATATTAATGTGCACATCAGAGAAATGTCTCCTTTTAAATCGAACTTTTCTTCTAAAATCTAAAATGTCAGTATTAGTATAAATAATGAATATTGCACCTAATGATAAATACCTTGTTTGTACCTAAATGAAAATCTAATCACATCTCAGTTTAACATTAAACATTCAATGAAGACACTTGACAACGTTTTCTTGTAAAATGATGTTTATAAAAAAAGGGGCTCCCATGACACACAGAAGGCTGATGAGGATTCACATGAATTACATTAGGTACAGCATCTTTTTTTAAAGAAGATTACAAGTATGAAAGAGGATTTATAAATTGTTTTATAACGGTTAAAATCTTCATAAAGATAAACGTTAGCTTGTTGGTTGTTTGACAGCAGAAACACTTTTGTTGTTTGGTTGCTCCTGGTTGTTTGTTGTGTGGTTTGTTGTTCAGTGTGTGAACTGAACACTGAGGTTTGTGTGAGGCAGCGACTCTTGACTTCAGTTAAAAATATCACAACAAAAGAAATGACCAACACTCCCGGCTGGTGGTGTAAACCTAAAATGACTTTTTCATCTCGGCTGTAAAGCATAAAATAAATATTTTATGGCTCAAGCGATAATAAATAACCTCCCGTACATTAGTTATTACACAGCAGTAATACTGTACCACATGGTACCAGTTGTTTTAATGGCTTGACTTTTCCAACCGGAAATAACGGAAATCTCTTTTAATTTGTTAGTGCGACTATACAAACATAACATCCAATCACTTCTTCTCGGTTTCTAATAAATAATATTCTACAACTCTAATCGTTACTCACATTGTAGCTTCTGGTGACTGCTTGAATTTTGAATATTGTACAGTGAAGAATCTGTAAGATATCAGCAAATGAAACTCAAACAGAGATCCACTAAATTTGTAGTGTACACTCTAACACACACCGTGATGCTGCTGCGGTTTAAACAGCTGCTTCATGTGTATATTTAACAAAACTAATGTCAGAGTTAGTTGAAGTAGAACCAGTCACATTTAAACAAACATGACAAACACCAGCTACACGTCCCCTGAATGCTGCAGAGAAGGAATCAGACGTTTCAGCTCCGACATTCACTGGATCCCCTCCGGTTTAAATTACACTACATGGCCAAAAGTATGTGGACACCTAAACATCGTATTCGTACATCCACCTCCGTTCTATCGGCTGCGGGTCTTTGCTCCCGTTCAGCCACAAGAGGATTAGTGACGAGTTCTTCCAATTTAAAATCTGAGAAAATCATCTTTTTAAAAGACCTGAAAGTGGTGAAAGATGGTTTAGGTCGTTTTTATCTCACTGATGTTTGTTCAAGTTTGGTTTTAATTAGTTATTTGATGATATAAAAATATAAATTTAAAATGAAACGATTAATAAACAAATCGATTTCAGCTTATTTTGCCCCGAGAGGCTGAATAATGTCAGAGCAGGAATGAGTGTTTTCAACTGATCTCATTGCTTCTTCAAAGGTTAAAACATGTTTGTCTCCATACTTGTGGCCACGCAGTGTTAAGTACAGTAACTAAATAAAAGTATATAATCTCATTTTTATGTTATTGTTATGGATGATTAATAAAGATAAGCGCACAGACCTGACCAGTAGGCAAAGTGTGCCTATACGTATATGATTCAGTTACAGTATCATGTTAAAACTATGACTGCACGGTAAAATACTTTGGGAAAAACTGTCTATGAGATGTGGAAAGAGCAGATCTCAAAAACACAAGGAATGGCAGAAAGCTGCAACTGTTCAACGTGATATGAATGAAGGGCACAGATGGTTAACTATGGAGAAGTGCTGCTGAGGACAGTGGGTCGTTGTGTCTGCTCTGCACTAGAATCAGACTCTGGACTTTACAGGAGACGGCCGAGGCTTCAGGAGGAGTTTTGATCTGCCTGTCGAGGATGTAGACGAGTCGGGAGGATGAAGAGTGCCCCTCCAGACGTCACCGAGTAGCCCTTCATCGTTTCTCAGCGCTCTGCCTGTATTCTTCAAAAGACTGATCGCTTTTTTTTCACATTTTTCACACGTAAGAAAATATAACATCAACGCACAAACGACAAGGTCCAGCTGGAAGTCTGTCTGATGTCAACACTTGATACAAATTCCAGTTTCAGTTCCGTAATAATTGGTTTTTGGTGCGGAGTGAAACACGGGGAAGGGAGGAGTCTGGGGGAGGAGTCTAAAAAGACACAAAGATGTCACTAACACAGCTGCTGTTACCTGATTGTGCTTTTCTCACCTCCTGAGGGAACGTTACAGCCACAGAGGATCAGTGACGCAAACACTCAACATCTAATGAGGCTCAACAGACTCTGGTGTGAGGCTCCGTGAAGGTCGAGAGAACAAGAGCAGGAGCCAAAATGGCTGATGAGCAGTCTGAGCGAGTATTGCACGTTCAGCACATCTTTAGTCGTCTTTGTAGGCTGAACAAGTCGATGTTCCAGAGGGAGCAGCAGCCTCCCCCCCCCACTGCCTGGGATATACTGCATGTATGAACAGCTTCTCGAATATGTACTACAGAGGAGTGTGCGTACCTGCCGCACAGACAAACTCCCCAAACTCCAGAGTCCTTATAGCTTAAGAAGAGAGGGAGATAAAGAGGAAAAGAAGGTCCGGCTTCCCACTCCTCTCCGAGCCAGTTTCCACCGGCACAAACCAGCAGACGTCCCCAGTTCATGTTGCACGGGCCAGAGCTGGTGTCGGTCCGGAGGGGTCTGGTGCTAGCCCAGCTGTATCTGTCCGGAGTATGTGGTGAGGAGGAGCATGATGGAGAAGCCCGTCAGCAGGCCGGCGTTCTGGATGGCAAAGGTGAGGAGGAAGCTGCTGCCGCCGGCGTCCTCTTCCTCACGACTCACCTCGTTCATCTCTGGGAACTGAAGAGTGAAAGACAGAGAGAGAGAGTTAAAACTTTACCGTTATGTTGCTTCACATCGAAGAGGAACTCCCACCGATTGAACACGTAAGAAGTTAATTTACTAGTCACCAGACAGCCTGTGAAATCTGCTGTGTGTGTTCTGGCTCTAGAGAAGCAAATCATCCCCTTTTCCCGAAACACGTACCATGTCTGCCAGAGCGATGTAGAGGAACATTCCTCCTGCCAGGGCGAAGATCCAGTTGGGTGAGAAGCTGTTGCCGGCCAGGATGCCGAAGCCCATGCCCAGGTAACAGCAACAGGCCGACAGGAAGTTGAAGAACAGAGCCTGTTGTATGCTCATGCCGGCGTTCAGCAGGATCACAAAGTCTCCTGGTGACAGAACAAAAGGTGGAACAACAACAAGAGAAGAAGCTGTATCAAATCAGTTGAAACTCTTGTAAATATTAAAGGCAGTAAACGTTCCTGTCCTGACTCACCCAGCTCGTGGGGGAACTCCTCACACAGGATGGCCACGGACGTGCTGACGCCCTGGAAGACGGACGAAGTGAAGGACGCTCCGATAGCCAAGCCATCGATGAAGTTGTGCAGACCGTCACTCAGCGTGATCATCCACGCCAATGTGCCGATGTCAGAATAGGTCGTCCCCTTCAGCCAATAGCAGCCGCCGCCACCTCCGGATCTCCCGGTGCTCTCTGGCCTCTGGGAGTCCTGAAAACACATCATCCGTCTATTGACCCGATTTTGTCTTTAATAATCACACAATGATTAAGCTTAATCTAACTTAATTGTCCCCAGTGATGTTTTGCCAGTTGCTTTATGTGCCTCAAGTGTTTTATCATGTCAAATTGTTTGAGTAACAACTTTGCTTCAATCTGCTGCAGAAATCCTGATTGATCCTCGTCCACGTGTCAGCTCTATTCTTACCTGCGGCGTCTGAGCTGGGCTGAGCATGAGCTCGCCCTCCCCTGCGTCCAATTTGCCCGCAGCCAGACTGCTGGCTTCTCCGTTCAGCTGCAGCTTCTCCTTCTCCCCCTCCTCCAAATCCTTGTCAGGTGACGGGCAGCGACCTGCACTGGGGTAGTGACTGTGGCCGTGGTTCTGGCAGACGGGGAGAAAAACAGATACCAGGATGTTACAACAACAGAAGAGTCACTGCTCCGGAGCTTCGTGTGTGGTTGTGAACGCGTGAGGTTGGAGTTCACCAAACAGAAATAAGCGTCAGTTTGAGTACAACAAATTCAGCAGTGTTAATATCATAAAGCAGAATGATTAAATGTCCTAAAATGAGTTGACTGACTGGTGTAGTGAGTTGAGAGCTAATGTGGGTCAAAGAGCGTCAGTAATTGGATCAAGCAGGTGGTTGTGTTGGACGTTTATTAAACTGGCTGATCCATGTGGACACAACCAGAGGAACCACAAGGTGGCGCAAATGTCCCACAATCCTCCACTTCTATTACTAACTGCTGCTCTTTGTGAATGAAGCCAGCATGCGCTGCAAGACCCAGGTAATTCCTACAGCATTATGTTAAATCAATACAGTTTCCCGTATTAAAGTTAAAACACTGCTGCACCTTCGTGGAAATGACCAACACATGGGTGTGTTACATAAATAAACCTGTTTTAGTAGCTGGCGGATACACAACTAGTGCATGAAGGCAAATAGACTAAGGGATGTGACCAAGAGTCAAAAACAAGTCAAACTGGAAGAGTTCTCTGAAGTGTGACGGAAAGTGAGTCAGTGAAAGAAAGCACAACTGAAGATTAATGAACTTGAGCGATATGAAAAAGAGGATCCGAGACTGGCTAGATATAAAAAATAAATAAAGGGGAAATAAATATAACAAATAAACAAACTAACGTTAAATCATGTTTAGGAGGATTCCAGTTAAAGTTGCAGGTAATTTCCAATATTCACAAATCAATGTACATTTCTTTTAAAATCTATTTATTATTTATTAATTGTGTAAAAAACAGGAAGCAGAACTTTCTGACTACAACAGGAGGATGTTCACTTCGTATGTAACCTACTGACGGTTATTTCCACAAGAAGACTGTTTAAACTCTAATGAAACCAGAACTGTCTCCATCCAGACGAGCATGTGCATCAGAAACTATTCATGTTGACTTGTTGGAAGCGTGTAATATTTCCAACCACCACTTTTCAGAAGAACATAACAAGTTTTAACCTCATGCGTCACTGCACTCACCCCATTTTTCTGTTTGAGCAGCACTCTGAGAATCTTCTCCGTGAAGAAGAAGAGGTAAAATCCTCCAAACACGACGGCCGACTTGGACACGTAGAAATCCACCATGGGGTCAAAACCAAACGCCTAACACGCAGGACAGAAGACAGAGTTAGTGATAAACATTTATATTAGCTGCCTGACATCACTCACTGCACATATTTTTGAAGTGAGGTGTTATTTAGAACATCTGTGTGGATCATGATTGCAGAGGTTTTAGGTGTAAACACTTAGTGGTCGGTAAATTGCTTGTTTTGAACTGTAACAGGATGTGGACTGTGTTGTCAGCTGTCTGCGCACGAGAGTAAATCAAATCATTGCATAGTTAAATTCACTGTCAGGGTCACGGAACAAAAACCCTTTATCTCTGCTGTTTTTTGGGGGGGGATAGTTTCACTTTTGCCTATTGTTTCACGAGCAATATCTTCAAATATTTTAAGATCTTGAAGCGATATTTCCCAGCATCCTCTAATCTGAGAGACACGTTGAGTTATGGATGTAATCGTCACACACGCACCATAAATCAAAACCACTTCACCTCCAGGGCGTGCAAATATTTTTCTCTTATGATTCATCTTAATCAAAGTGATGCTGCGAGTTACACAACAGGTTTGGTGTCACTGCTATAAACCTGAAGGGTGTGTGCACACTGTCGAGTCAGCATTTAAAAAGGCATGTTGGGCAACTGCTTGCATTTGTGGGTTATGCTGCTCTGAAGGGAGTGTTCATCTTTTACTCATCTGTGTAAATGTGCACGTGAGCTCATGTGCACGTGACTTATTAAACTTTCTATAAATTCAGGATTTCAGCTGCATGTTAAAAGTTCAAATTAAAACAGGTCTTAAATATGTTATTTATTATTTAAGGGTACTTCCGTTGCGTTTTAAAACCTCCTATTAGAGTTTTCACAGCATTTTGGGAGATCAACATATGACACATGACCTCGGTGTAAACAAGATGGAAAAATAAAAAAATTGAGAGAACGCACCCCAAATTTTATCGGTAGCATCGTACATTTAACTTTTTAAAGGTTGGGATTTTAAAACTGGGGGAATAATGTCAGACATAATGACGCAGGGGACCTAATAAAGTGAGTTATAATCAGACTCTGCTCCGTAGCATGTTAACGGGAACATGTTATCAACTAATAATGTCTTATTTTTATCTTCTGAATTAGGTCAAAAGTCAGAATATTGTCGTAGTTGCCAACTCATCCTACTTGGGGAGATATTTATATCTCAGTATATAGTGAAATACGAATCTGGACATGACAATCTAATATCATCATCAGCTGAATAGCCCCCCCCCCCTGCACTGAGCTACAGCAAAGTGAGTCACAGCAGCATCGACACTACCTCTGGGATGAGCTGAAACAGGGCGTTGGAGTAGAGCGTGCCAATGGCCAGGGCTATGAAGTAGAGCAGCAGTCGCTTGTAAAAGGTTTTCTTCATGAAGGGCACCACGCAGGCCCCCAGCAGCGAACACAGAGAGATGAGTGTCACACTCAGGATCCCATAACCCCACACTGATCGACAGAGAGGAAGCAGGAAGAAGAGGAGGGAAGGTGAGAGAGAAAAAAATGGCCGATTAATTCAGAAATGAGTAAATACCAGGATGAGGAACAAATGAAATAAAGAACACCAGTTAGTTATTCCCCTGAAAAGAAAAGATTGTTGGATTAAATCAACCTGAGAAAAGAGATTTTAAAAGAAACCTGTGAGGATCTCCGGAAACAAAGGGTCACTCGATCCGTTGAAAACAGAAGTGACACCACCTTTCATTTGCAAGTGAAGATGAGGATTGTCTCAGTGCTCGAGTCCCATGCATTTCATTTGTTAAGAAACAGGATGCAATTAAGGTGAAATTACAGTTGAAAGCACACACACGCACGCACGCACACACACACACACACACGCACACACACACACCCTTTGTCGTGGTCGACTCAGGTGCGCCTGTCATTGCCTCCGGGTGAACACTCGCTACGGGTAAAAGACACAGGAGGGGGGGGCAAAATAACTTTAAATAGCCCAACTGTAGCAGGAGAGCTGCTAATGAGGGGTCACATTTCAATTTGATGGATGTAATAACGGTGCCGCGCTCCACTTCTCCAGGACGGTCGCGAACAAAAGATTTATGAATCCCTCGGTCAGAGAAACAACAGCTATCAAGGCTGTTTAGCGGTTTCTACTAGCTGCAGGGCGGGGAGAGGGAACTGCACCGTCTTTCTAAGAAACTCGACAAAGCAGGCCGACAACTCAATGCCTGGAAAGAGCACACACATGCACACACACACACAGCCAGATGATCTGTGACACAGTGAAGGTAGAGCGAAACCAAAAGAGCTTTCCCCCGGTGCTTATTAGCACCTGTGACAACCACAGAGAAAAGAACAAAGGCAGGAAGGAAGGAGATACGACAACGGGAAAGGCAAAGGAGCGCTTGGCCAAAGGTGTACGGGTTTTATGAACAACCATGTGACACTACAGTGAACTAAAGAGGTATTCAGCTGCTGTGCTTGTGTCTTTTAGAAGCTAACGGTTTATGGGATGTGATCGGATGAATGGATAAAAGGTGTGCGGGCAGCTGGCAAACCTCTGGCAGGAGCTGCAGGATGGCAGTGGAGAACAGCGTGCCGATGGCAAGAGCGATGAAAAAGACGATGGCGTGTTTCATAAAGCGTGTCTTCAACAGAGGCACGCTGAGGACTGCGGTGAGGGCGAAGGCATTGATCACCGTCACACTCAGGAAAGAAAAGCCCCACACTGGGGGTTGGAGTGATGGAAGGTGGAGCATTAAAACAAACATCGTGCATGATGTGTGAGAATACGGCTGCGAACACGGCATGATCAAATTGTGTAAAACAATATTTTACTTGCGCTTTAATGCAAGAAATCCACATGTTAGCAGTTGACATATAATCTGATTTGTATAACTGAGCCCTTTTAAAAAGGACCAAAGATAAACCTCAGGAGATGAGTCAGCAAATCAGAATCATTGCTGCCTTAAAAATCACGTCCATTATTCTGACCTTACTCTAAATTTCACTCTTTATGAAGAACAAACTCTTCTGGCCTCTCACAATGGGAGAAGGGAATATCAATATTTGATCAAACCCGACACCTGTAGAAAAAAAAAAATAAGGATTGTGGTTATTAGATAAAGTTTAAGTGTCATTTCTGTCCAAGCAGCACCTGAGACGTTCAGGAGAAATAAGGTTAAGTGATGGAAGATGAATGAAATGTTCTGTGGTGTCAGACAATGTCTTCAAGCTGAGAAAGGAAACCAAAAACAGGATTAAGAGAATTTTGCAGTGAAAGCAGTCACAAGATAAAGAAGACGGGAGACATTTAATAACGTGACCAAAGGCACAAGAAGTGAACAACGTGAATCAATTATATATTATTACACTGTCTGAACACAAGTTCTACAGATTACAGGCATCTAGAATGCTTTTCTCCAGAAGGGTTCAAACCTAAAGCATTTTTATGACAACTGGAAAACAGAGAGTCTGCAGGAAAAAGATAATAATGTGCAATAGGTCTGCTGAAAAGAAGTCAAAGACCAACTTAGAGTTGTTAGGGTCAAAGGGTCAAGTAGTAAGACGTGGGAGAAAGACTCCTCCTCCTCATCATCATCATCATAAATCATAAATCATGACAAGTTGCAGGTGACGGGGGGGACAGGTTAAAAAAGAACCAGATATACAAGTTGTGAGCTCTTCAATAGAAATTCATTTTCAGGGACATTTCTCCCCTGCAGCTGACAGGTCTCACCAACCCAGGCAGAGAAAAAAACAGCCCTCAAGCCAAAAGAAGCCGCCTGCAGACGAGCTGAGGGGAAACAAATGTGTGAGTGGAGAGAGAGAAAGACAGAGCCGGAGCTCTGGGACAGTAAAGCCTCTCTCCTCCTCTAGTGCCAAGGATAAGATAAACTGGGTTAAAAGGACGAAGTGAAATCTGTGGCCGTGGTAACAAGGCCGCAGAACGACACAGTCACGAGTTTACAAAAGAAGATTGTTGCCTAAAGTCGTCACTTACATTAAAAAAAAAAAAGTGTTATTTTTCTCTAGAAACTGAAGCAGCCTTCGAAGCTTGAGATCACTTCAGGTCACCGGCTCTTCCATGTCCGTCATCAACACGATTATTTATTCCAGCTTCATACTTTAAAGCCAATTTCAGTTCAAAACTAACTCCAAAGCTCGTTAAACAACAGATTACAGTGAACTGCCCGTTTCCAAGACTACAGGTTCGATGCAGATGCTAAAACGGCTTTCAGGGCTCTCAGGGACATCTGACTGGGGACAGGAAGTCAGCCGCCACTGGGAGAGGAGCAGCTGAGATACCGTGTTTACCTGGAGGAGTCTGCCACGCACTGGTCATGTTGACTGAAGAAGGCTTGTGAAAATTAAAAGGACGTGTTGGTTTTTAAACCAAACTGAGAATTGTAATCCGAGCCTTGGCTCAGCCTTGTGAATGCTTATTTTGGCTGTGATTTCCTTTGGGGGATAAGATAATATCACTATCTCCAGGCAACAAGACAAACAGTTGGAGCTCTGAAATCAGTTTGAAAGGTCTCATTGATCCAAGAGAGAGCACACGGAAAACTTGTAATGGAGTTACAGCACGTACTCACTGTAACAGGAGAAAAATAAAACTTTAGCCTATAAATTATATATTGAATGTGCAGAGATACAGAGATGAGCTGTATGTGTGAATGCAAATGTCAGAGTGAGAGCCTCTGGACTTTCTCCTGCCGAGTGGATGTGAGAAACACACCAGGAGATCCGCCGCAGGATTTACAGCGAGTGAGTGCGCGTGTTGACGATTCTTACAGATGCAAACATTTTAATAAAAGAAAACCTCTGGATGGAAAAGCAATGACACACGCGTAGAAGAAGCGACAAAGAATGTATACATACATGCTCATATGTACAATTAACAGAGAATCTGAGAGTGACAAGTCGGAGCTCACCTTCAGCTCCTGTGGGCCTGGGGGGGGGTTCGCTGATCAGCATCTCCTCTTTTTGCACCTTGCAGGATCCAGCACCCAGCTGCTGCAGCATGGTGGGGCACAGCTTGGTCAAACGGTGCCCATCCAGCTGGGTCTGCTCACTAATGTTGTAAATGGCCAACGTGTCTGCAGGCAGGCACTGGGAATGAAAACAAACCAGTGAACCCACAGAAGTTCTGACTTTAAACAACTGAAACACCTCTGGATGGTTTCAGTGAAATGTCAGGGTGCTTTCAAATCTTTGGAAAATGTAAGTCCACAGGTCAACAACAAATATAAGAAAGGTATCATAAGAGATGATAAAGATCTCTAACTTGTTGTCTAGCTCTGTTGCTGCATTGTACAACAATGTGCTGCATTATTTATCTGTAAGTTTTGACCTTTCACACAGTCAGAGATCATAGTTTCAGCCACAGTTGGAATTAATTCTGTAGGAAACGCTGCAGCATTTGTTTCCAAACCAAGTAAAAGTGAGATACAGTACAAATATATATTTTTACATTATTACACACAAACCATCTTGTCGTCTCATGATTACAGAAAAAAAAAAAACTAACCAGGGAGATGTCATACGTTACAGATAATGATCTCAAATGATTCTGAGAAAGGAGACGCCTCAGTACAGTAACTAGTCATGTGTCCAGTGACTACATGTGCAGATGTGCACTCTTGCCCTCCAGAAAACCAAAAGAACACCTTGTACTTCTAGTTAATCTATTGGGAACCAGATCAGAAAGTGAGTGAGACAACCACACACGTCACTGAGGCCCTGTTCAGACCTGGATTTAGCATCTGTCTCAATTCAAGTGAATGGAAATCTCATGATGTTAATAAATGATAATACCATGTTGGAACTTAAGTATGTGAGAAATGCTAAATATGTCAACTATCTGAAACCAGTAGCTCCGGTTTCTTCCAGACAGGACTGAGCTGGATTAACCTTTCTGCTGCACAGTTACAAATGTGAATTTTTCTCACATTGGCTGAAATATTATAAAGATGCTGTTGTGAAATGTTGTTGCTGCATTGGCACTGATTCAGTTTGCACCTGTTGAACCAACAACAGGGAAGCACATCCACCCAAAGTGCCAACTGAAGATAAGACATTTTGTTCTCACCTTGGACCTGTTGGCTTTAGGAGGCGGGCTTGTTGGTGCCTCAGCCACACCGCTGCTCTCGCTGTGACCTTCACCCTGTTCCTTGCTGAGGAGGGCCAGCAGGGCGCGCAGCTGGGGCACCGTGATGGTGCTGTTGTCGCCATAGCGGCTCAGCAGGTCCTGGAGCACCTGAGCAGGAGACTGGGTCTGGATTTCCCCCCGAACCGTCACTAAGCCCAAGGGGCAGAGCAGCACAGCCAGGGTCAGGACCAACACGAGCTGTGACTGGAGGCGGGTGACGGTGGTCATGACACGGCCATGAGGGAACGACATGAGCAGCAGCAGAAGAGTCCTTCACTGGCTGGAGGACGTTGATCTGGGAAAGGAGGAGAAGGAGGTGTGAATACAACAGTTTTATAACCTGTGACAGAGATAAGCACTGTTATATAAACACTGCATGTAACAAATACTGCTCACTTGCCACTGATAGACCTAAAGCACAGAGTGGAATAAACACTGCTGCCAATTACAGACAAGGAAAGCACACACCCATCAGACAACACACAATCACTGGCAGCGAGACAAATATAAATCAACTCACAAACTGATGCAATGACTCCAGTAAACTCAAACCAGACTTGCATCCAGGACATCAGTTGCTTGTTTTTTTTTCAAAAGTGAGATCTCATCAAACTGTAGAATTGGGATTTAGTGTTTTCTCTGTCTTACACATCGGAGGCAGATCCAGCTCCCACAGAAACGTAGGGCCAGTTTCTACCTGAGCACGATAGAGAACTGTGCCACCGTATGTTATTCTAGCTGCACAGCCGCCGAGCGTAGAGACCTGCACCGAGTGGTGACAGCGGCCCAGTGCATCACTGGTATGGAGCTCCCGACCCGGGACATCATCTACGCTGGCTGACTGAAGAAGAAGGCCGGGACCACAAACCGCCCCGGGACACTACATGTTTGAACCGCTGCCAGACGGTTCAGAACACTAAGATCCTCCACCAACAGTTTTTATCCCAGAGCCACCCCCCCATGCCCAAACACACCACAGACTGTCTCACACACTTCCACTGACTGCAGAGTGCACATACCAAACACACCAAGGACTGTGACTGAGGACTGTGGTGACAATAAAGACCTTGAATCTTAGGCGTCAGCTTCTTCTGCATCCATGAGCACACGTCTCATACGGAGCACTGTAATGCTCACGTCCACTGCTCACAGAGCCCCGATTCATTTCAGTCCACCCAGCAGGGCAACACGCCACGCTGAGGTGAATAAACACACCATTCATTTCAAGAGCCCGCCTGCAGGAACCTTTTTCTACGGAGCCACTAATGACAGATGTGTGTAAAGCAGCGGTGTGTCTGCCCCGAGGCTCTGAGCTTCGCCTAGCGATGCCCACGGGATACCTGGGAGCAGAGTCGGGAGAAATAGCCAGCGGAGGGAAAGAAATGCCTGAGGAGACCAGAGGGCTCCTCAGGAATGCAGTGAACTGTGGAGGAGAGAGAGAGAGACACAGATAAAACTAAGGTTACGAGCCACCGGTGAGAAAGAAAGAAACAAGGAAGGATGGAAGGAAAGAAAGGAGGCAGTGAAGGAGAAAAGAAACCTGACATGGCAGCTGCCAGATTAGATTTTACTGTGTTTTCTTTCTCTCTATCGATTTGCCTTGTTCAAGTTTCAATGTGACATTCAGACCACAGCGTCCTGCTCAGAGACGCCAAATCCACATCATTCCTTTATGAGCACTCCTCCTTCATTCCCGTGTCTATATTAAGAGAAGGCCATTTAGTTGACTGGCAGGGGAATCGCACAGGGAAACATTCAATTCAGCTGCTGGACAGAAAACAGCAAACGCACAGTGATCAAGTTTCAGTCGATAGCTGTGTCTCAGTTCAGGGACGTTCAGGGACATTCAGGGACATTCAGGGACGTTCAGGGACCTTCAGGGTCTACAAGGCCCACAAAGGGGAAACACTACAGCAAACAAAACAAAAAAAAAACTTAATAAGCCTCTTTATGCTTGTTTTTTATTTCTTTCTCCACATTCTCTCTTTCGAAATCCTTCTAAAAGTTGCAGGGGTTTTAACCCTTGACCTCCTTCCTGCTGGCTGGTATTGTTAGTGAAACACAGGCTGAGGAGAGAAGTGGATAATTGTGCTGAGTCTATTGTCCCATAATTGATACGCCAACTATTTTGATGATTCATCAATCATTTAAGTACTTTATCAGGCAATAATGATAAACATCTGCTGCTTCTTGCAGGATTTTCTGTTTTATATCACTGCAAAATTAATTACTACGGGCTTTGAACTGTTGGTGTGAAAAAAACAGCAAATAAAATGGGCTTTATTAAATATAAATACTATTTTCAGGGTTTAAAAGAGCTTGTTTAATTGATTAATCAAAACAATTAACCATTAATGTGTTCTGAATATTACTGCCCTTGTGCATAATATATCTAAAATGCAATTGAACATTACATAAGTATAGAAAAATACACTGTGCCAAGTAAATTTTCTTTACAGCTCACTTTAATAACTAATTAATAATTAATGTAATTTCATATCAACCAAACCCACTAGAAGCTCTTTCCTGGTAGTGTAGTTGTTGTATCCTGGTCGAGAGTTTCACAAGTGGATTAACACACAACAATAATCTCTGCTTGATTCTCTCCAACATGCTGCCAGAGGTAAAACATTATCTCGCTCCACATCCACATTTATTTTTCATGAGGCGTGTCAGGATTTATTCGGGCGTAACAAAACGCAGCAGCGTATCGATAAGACGCCCTGAGACAACAAGCACCTTCTTGAATTGTTTAGATTAGTGCAGTGCCCGTTGTGTACATGCTCGTGTGGAACGAGCCTGTGGTGCTGACGGTAACTGAGCTGGAGTAATCGAGCCACAGCGAGAAAAGACTGGCTGCAGACTGGTGTTGATGCAGTACAGGTCATAAACGCCTGCCTCCTCCAAATCAAATACATATCTTCTCAAAGATGGTGTCATTTTATAGTTTATAGTGAGATTATTCAAGGGAAATATCTGCGCTGGAACGTAACATTGTCATGATCGATGACTTCACTTACACTGATGAGTTCCAGTCCCCGCTGCCACACAGATATTATTCAAAATGAACTAAATACTGAACGTTTCACATGTTTAAAACACTAATCTGCAGATTGATCTGTACAGAAAATAACCATTAGTTTGCAGCCATACTTACAACCCTAACTTCAAGAGGTTAAACTTGTTACAGCTCTTCAATGACAAAAAGTTTTCAGAACAAATATCAGCCATTATATTATTTATTTAATCTTTTTAACTTGTTGCCTTCAAATATCCATTATCATGCTCTCAGAGGCTGTAGTAAAAACAACATGTGAATAAGAATAGCTGCCGCCTGTCAACACGCTGCCTCGGCTGTGATAATAACCTGGTATGGTAACTAAATATACACGTGTGCCCCTGAATTAGTCATTGTGCTGCTCTGCAGGGTAAACTGAGAGAGCAGGAGCCGTCTCCACTGGCAGACCTTTGCCTCAGTGTGGACGCAGTTCAATGAAAACAAAGCAGAATCTACTTTAAAATGTCAGCATGTCAGGTTAAAATGATGTCAACAGACACAGAGTCACCACGTCTGCTTTTTTGAAGCAGGAGAAGAAGGGTCCAAGGCCTATTTGTGGCAGGGGAGATAAAGAGTGGTGGGAAGAGACAGGCAGTCTGCAGCAGAGACGTTAGTAACACAACGGTGAAGGCCTCTGCCCCAACGTTAAATATGAGGTTCACAAAGGAGCTGGCAGCAGAGGAGAAAGGAGGGAAGGGAAGCACGGGAAAAAGTTTAGTCACAGTCTAGTGGACTCAAATCCCAAAGGCATGCAGCCAAGGCTCCTCCGCTCATCCTTTCAGATCTTTCTGCGTTCTTAGGGAGTTTGTCCTGGTTGGTCTTTATGTCCTCGTCATGATATTCTTGTCAGATGAGAATCTCTTAAATAAATTGGCCCAACCAGATGAAGCCACAAAACACATTCACAGTGATCACCATAGTCACATATATTAATGAGCACTAGGAAAGAGCAGCTACTGGTTACCGCTCACGGGTCCTACACCCAGGAGTCAACACAGCAGAGTGAAACATTTCCATCGTCATCATCAACTTCAGTGGCTGACGGAGCGGAAAAAAGAAATCGGATTGGTCACCAGTGTTGTAGGAGAGCAGGCAGAGAGGCATTTTAAACACGATACGACTGTTCACCAAACAGGCTGTAGACACCACACGGGAAACAAACAATACCAGAATCCAGAAAGATAAGCAAGGTTTGATTTAACCTAACAAAGCAACAACTTCAAACTCGCACAACCTTTAAATACGAAGATATTAGAAGGGCACTTAGAGAGCACATACCTCCTTCAAGGCTGTTTGGCCACGTAATCACCACTATCAGATAAATCTGGATCCAAAGCAAATTTCACCTGTTCATAGATATTAGCAGTCTACTTCAGCTCTGCATCATTCCTGCAGAAACTCACACAAATGTCTAAAAACTCTCGAAATGTTAAAGAAAGTGAAAGAAGTTCCTGGATCGTCTCTCTTAATCAAATCCTCTCCAAACTGTTGATGGGCTCTTCCTTGACCATGAAAACACAATCACTGTCGATGGTCGCCTACCAAACTTTGTTATTACACAAGGTAAGTTCCCACAAATCGTCTGAAATGTCTCTGTCAGTTTCTTCTGCTGATTCCAAAACAAAAAAAATCATACAATACCTTTGGTGAACAGAGACACACAAACAGCTTGTTGCTCCGAGCAGACTCCGCTTCTCCCTCTCACGCCTGCACACTCAACTGCCTCATCCCAGGTCACTTTATATACAACCGGAGCAAAGGGCAGGTTAAGCTGCACATCGGCTCATCAACCTTTACCCAAGGCCTCTAATTATGACTTCCCTCTCGCCCTCAGGCTGATATCATCCGCCAAGACTGTCATTAGATGAGAGGGCGATAGCCGTGGGCACAGTGTCGGTTCACCGAACACATTGTCGGTGTCATCCTGACTGTACCATAGAGGACCGTTCACCAGAAAATTAAAGGGTTGCAGACATGACCTGGTCTCCCCGGCTCAAGCCCTCACTTTTACCTGAGGCCAGCTCAGAGGTCACAGGAAGAAAGTCACACAGCCAAACGTTCCAAAGTAAAAACACAGGAGCTCATCAATATTTTAGGAAGTAAAAGGTCAGTTACATAATTCTCACAACTGCAGTTTTAGTTACTCAGCAAAAGATTGTGTTTAAAGGACAAATGTGTTATTTGAACAGGCCACACGGGAGAAGTTGGGAGTAATGTTTGTTTAATGGATTTCCATGGCTTTTAGGGTTAGGGTCTGCGTTTAGGGTTTGGAGTGATCAGGGGGAGAGTAAGGCTTTTAGATGTATTTAAAAGGTAACGTATCTTTATTATTATTATTATTACACTACCTGTGTCAGTCTTACATGAATCACGTTTTCCTGTGTGATGCCTGGATGCTCATGTTTAAACCCAGACTCTATTCAACACTAATAAAATCAAATGTACAAATCATGTGACGAATCCCAGGAGGAGAGTGAAGCTTCCAGGTGCATTCAAAGGTAATTTATCAATATTATTATAACTCTTATTATTATAACTCTTATTATTATTATAACTCTTATTATTATTATTATAACTCCTATTATTATTATTATTATAACTCTTATTATTATTATTCTGCTGTTTGTCTCACGTGGCTCAGTTTCATTGTGTGGTGACTGAAGACACGTGTTCAAACCCAGACTTCCGTTAACACTAATAAAACAATGGTTAAATTAAACGTACCAGTCTTATAATGAAGTCTTGTTGACCTAGCTGCTAATAAGCTAACACTGCACAGATCCCAGGAGGACAGTGGAGCTTCCAGGTGCATTTAAAATGTGCTTTATGGATATTAATATGATTATTCTGCTGTTTATGTCGGTGTAACGTGGCTCAGTCTGTGTAATGTGTGGGCTGCACACATGGTTAAACCCAGATATGATGAAGTCTCATTGAGCTAGCTGCTCCGGGTTAGCTGCGGTAGCTTGATCCCTTTATAATTAAAAATAAAGCTAAAGCGCAGCGGGGGTCCGTGAATGTGTAAATTATTATTATCATCATTTATCATATCGCGGTGCTAGCGGCTAGTTAGCACAGAGGCACATCTACCTGTATATTAGCCGTTAGCTCACCCGGTGATGCTGCCGCTGCCGCTGCGGGGAACAGACGCGTCTCTCGCCGCAGACCTCTCTCGACAAACACCGGCTCTCAGGCTCCGGCGCAGCGGGGATGTGAGACGTGGACGGCGGCAGGAAGTCTCCGGCGTCTTCCGTCATTCAGGAGAGAAGCGGAGGAGAGAGAGAGAGAGAGAGAGGGGGGTCACTCACACGCACACACAGGGAGAGAGAGAGAGAGAGAGAGAGAGAGAGAGAGGGGGTGCGTTCTTCCATTCAGAGTCACTCACACGCACACACAGGGAGAGAGAGAGAGAGAGAGAGAGAGAGAGAGAGAGACAGAGACAGAGAGAGAGAGAGAGAGAGAGAGAGAGAGAGAGAGAGAGACAGAGAGAGACAGAGAGAGAGAGAGAGAGGAGAGAGAGAGAGAGAGAGAGAGAGACAGAGACAGAGACAGAGAGAGAGAGAGAGAGAGACAGAGAGAGAGAGAGAGAGACAGAGAGAGAGAGAGAGAGAGAGAGAGAGAGACAGAGAGAGAGAGAGGAGAGAGAGAGAGAGAGACAGAGACAGAGACAGAGAGAGAGAGAGAGAGAGAGACAGAGAGAGAGAGAGACAGAGAGAGACAGAGAGAGAGAGAGAGAGACAGAGAGAGAGAGAGAGAGAGAGAGAGAGAGAGAGAGAGAGAGAGAGAGAGAGAGAGAGAGAGAGAGAGAGAGAGAGAGAGCAGAGAAAGAGAGAGAGAGAGAGAGAGAGAGAGAGAGACAGCGTGGAGCGTGTGGTTATGACGTCATCACTGGTGACGTCCACACGTCGGAGACTCGGGTCGCCACCAAGTGGAGGTGTCGCCCCCAGCCGGTCAACAGGGGGTCCTGCACAAAATACACACGGTATTTATTATTGGGGGGGGGTTCTAATTCTAAGGTATATAATTTACTTTATTCAATTGCAGCTATTTTATTCCCAGAAGTATGGATAGAAAAAAAGAGAATAATAAGGAATAAATACAGTTATAATGTATAAATGTACAAATGATTTGATTAAAGTCGTCCAATGAGAGATGAGACAAACACTGAATGATGGTTTGTATGCTGACTCAATCCATATGATGGAAGAACAAAACTACATAATCTCCAAACAGTGAACTTTCTTTATTCGCTCCTTTTGATAACTAATGTAAATCATAATGTATCATATCTAAGAGCAGTGTATAAGGTGCAGATTGATGTAGAAGGTATTAATATTCAGAGTTCATGAACACAGCTCATAGTTACATATAGTTGTATATGATGTATTTTTCCTGATGGATCCAAGACGAGGGCTCGTCCGGGATTTGAACCCGGGACCTCTCGCACCCTAAGCGAGAATCATACCCCTAGACCAACGAGCCATGAAATCAAAGAAAATGACGATTGAAAACATCCAAAACACGTCATTTATCCTGATTCTCTGTTATAAGATCCATGTGAAATGTTTAGATCTGATCAGGAAATCCACTGCAGGTGATTCCAGGACTGAACCGATAAGAAAGACAGTGAACACGAGACATTTCTCATGATCTCACAGTCAATTCTGCTGTAGTTATTCTTTTTAATCTCTGTTTTGGGATTAGAATCATGAAGGATTTCAATCCAGGTTCCTCACAGTTTATGCTACTTGTTATTTCTTAATTTGTTTAATTGTGCACCACATATCAGAGAGGAAACAATGAGCCACTCAAAACTGAGAGGAATGTAAATATTTGTCGGCAGTGGATGGCTTCACTCCTGTATTATAAACACAGACGGTATGTATATATACTGTATCCATACAGAGTAATATACATGTAATTCTGACATATCCTTTTTTTTAAATAGCCCTCAATCATTCCAGATGAACCTGGAACTTCTCTCACCCAAAGTGAGAATCATAACTCTTGATTCAGGAGGACAACAAAGAAAATAAGATCCAAGTGTAAATGTGCTATTATGATGAGATAATCTCCTGCAGATGATTCCATTACTTTTCTCATCTCACAGTGAAATTAATTCTAATGTGACCTCTGGCTCCCTTTGGCAGGAATACGTGGATGACGAGGATGATCCCAACTCATCTCACCTCTGATTGGAATGCGTCATATACACACACACATATTTAATATACTCTGCCTTGCTTACTGCGCATCCCGATGCCATTGTTCACTGCATTCTTTTGCAGTTTACAGAAACTACTCTTACTTTATAATGTTGGTAAACTGCACTGATGTTTAACTGTCCGAGGATATTGAACTGATGTCCTCCATGTTTTCTGTCTTGTTTCTACTTGTGTCTTGACCTTATATATACAGTCTATGGTCTTGACTTGCTCTATGTGCCCTACATTTACCTATAATTAATAAATAATTATAAATCATACATTTCTTTTGAATTTGAGCTCATTTCTAGTGAATCAAAATGAGTATAAATCCCTATTTCAATCTTTAAAAGGAAGGGCTCGTCCGGGATTTGAACCCGGGACCTCTCGCACCCAAAGCGAGAATCATACCCCTAGACCAACGAGCCATGATACCGTGGGAAAATATAGCCAATTATAAATATAGAAATATATATGAACGAAGAAATACTACTATAGTCACATAAAGAGAAAAGAGGGAACATCTTCCTCAGCTGCAGCTGGCGACTGGATCTTCTTCCCTTCTCTGAACCGGACCTGAAACCGTCTGGAGACACGTTGGAAACCTGTGCTCTGAACTCATGTGTTCATTTGAAGACTTTATATGTTGAATGATATCTCACAGTATCTCCATCATGTCTTTATTGTACTGTCCACCTAAATGTAAAAAAACACAACAGCTGTTTTATTCTTAAGATCCAGATGTGACTCCTCACATGATCGTCTGATTTCTCCTGTCACATCTGTCCAGTGAACATCTGTAAACAACAACAGACATAATGAACTACTCATCATCAAAAATACAAATACAAAGGTTATTTCAATCCTCTGACTGTGGAATGGACACAAAAAAGAAATGTCTCCACTTATATAAAGGTTTTATCCTCCAACATTCCAGTCCTCTTTGTTGAGACAATTAAAAGGAGACAAAGAAGGAAATTAGATTAACAATAACAAGACTAGAAAAGTTGTGATGTTTCCTTGACCTTGTGTATTCCATCGGGGGGGAAGGAGGCATAGTGGTTAGGAAAGGAGATGCAGCCTGTGTCCTTCCTTTGTTTAAACATGGAGAGTAAAGATGGCGCCTCCCTCTGGAGAGGCCTGTTCCAGCACCAGGTTCCAGGTCTGTCTCCAGGTCTGTCTCCAGGTCTGTCTCCAAACAAACTGTGGAAACGTCCCTCTTCTCTCCTGAGAACATGAAGACCTGATGTCAGAGGTGATGAGTCCAGCTTCTCACTTTACTTCCTCATCTGAGATCTGCTGTGAATCTGTTGGGTAGATGTTTTTTGTCTTGGAAAGAAAAGTTTAATGTTTCAACTGAGGAATCACAAACTGGAAGACCAGAATGTCCACGTTCTTCTACTGACTGTACTCAGGAGTCCAACATTTTAAAATCCTTGTTTGTATTTCCTTGTTTTTATTGGGATTAAATATAAGTCAAGTATTTCACAACATCTGTAAATGCATTCTACACTTTCTGGACAGATGCTAATTTAAGGTGAATAAAATTTCTATGAAGTCACGAGAAATCTAACTAATGTTCCACAAGCAAAGTATTGTTGGGATTGTATTTCACTCTTTGTTTAGTTTGTAATATTTCTGCTTTTATATCAGATATTCTACGGCTACTTTCGGTGGAAATGTTTGAATTTAACTTTTTAAAAGGTCTGGTTTTTGTTTTGATTTATTAAAATCAACTAAAATTCAATCTGAGACCTTTAAGATAATTAATGAATCAATGTTTATTCAGGCTGATGAAATAATTGATTAAATGATTAAAACGAATATTTGTTCAATTAAAAAACATGACATCCTGCCTCTCTGTTCTCACTCTGCAGGTTTATGACTCCACATCTGCATGTTCCAGGTCTGTCACTGTCACTCAACTATCTTTTTTATTATTTAAAACATGTTTTTATCATCATTGTTGCTATTAAAAATTGACACTGCTCATTGCTGCTGCTGACGTTACATTATTGCTTGTATTTTATTACTTCTTCCACCATTGCTGCTACACTGTGTTAAATTATATTGTGAAATAACATTTTGTTTGTCATTTTATCACCAATTAAAGTGTGTTGTTATTACTCAGAGTTTATTAGATGTTATGAAATCTGGCCTCCTCTACCCAGCTGATTGTTTCCAGCTCAGTGGCTCCCTCGATTGGGAGGAGTCAGTATTGCAGTAAAGTAAAATGCTCTTGTTTTCCTCACATAGTGTAAATGTCCTGTTTCCATATATTTTTGTCATGTCATTAAATATCAGCTCTTCATAAAAAGACAGTTTGCTGCTCCGCTCTACAACCTGTGACCTGCGAGGCTCTAGAGAGGAGTCAGACTAATAGAAATGTTAAATGTGTTAAATTGCACACTTTATTACTCCATTTTAATCCATCATTATTACCTTATGCTACAGAGGCAATGACGTGTAGCAGTTATTTATCTTGACCGGGTGATTGAATGCTGTGTGGACGCCTGCTTTTTAATTGGTTACCCCCCCCACCACCACCACCACCACCTTTCCTTTTGGCGGTTGCATGGATTTTAATTGGGTGCCTTTGTGTTTCACCTCGCTTCCCTCCCTGCACATAAATCCCCTCACCTGACGGGCTGACTGGAGTGGAGGTTAATTCAGTCTCAGCTCAGTCAAGCCTGGTGAATTAATTCACCGTGCAGCATATGAGCCGCCATGAAAAAAAAAGAGCTACAGTAAATATGTTTTAGTGGCTTGATACTCGGATATTACGGCTAAATTACAAGCCCAGTGGGAATGGCCCAGTAATGCCACTGGCAATAATATCTGCAATAATCTCTGCTCTATACGGAGGCACTGGCATGTTTAAGAGTTAAACAAATGAAACCAAACAATATTCAGTTACAAGCAGTTTCATATTGTTTGTTTGAAGGAAACTGTTAAATGTGACTGTTAAACTGAAATGTGATTCAGCTCCATCTGTTATTGGACTCGCGTGAGATTCACTGGTGTCTCTCTTAAAGGACCAGTGTGTGCAATTTTGTGGGGATCTATTGGCAGAAATTGAATATAGAATTCACAATTGTGTGTATTCTTTTGTGTACAATCACCTGACCATAGGAATTGTTGTGTTTTCTTAAGCTTAGAATGGACCATTCATATCTGTATAGTTAGAGTTACTTTGGAATTATTAATTAATCTTAAACTTCTCAAATGTGCACACTTGAAGTATTCACAGGTATGTCAGCTCCTCCATTCTCCAGCTCATAGCCTGTTCTTGATATTTAATAGACATTGAGCTCATTTGAAGTTTATTTGTGTTTTATCATTTTGCTTCCTATCACACTCAAAACCTTCTTTAAGCTTCTATTGTTCCATCTCTGCAACCAAGAGTTGATTTCCCACTGTAGCCAAGGAGGTTATGTTGGCCGTTGTTTGTTGGCTGGTTAGTTTTCCATAAACGAATGTGTTTGATCGTGCCTCTGATTCTCTGTTCCACAGTGGATCCAAAATCAAAGTGCTCCTCACTGTCAAATCCCTCCATATCCCGGTGAGGGCCCCCTACTCCTTCATGCTCCACCTCCCCACTCCCTCCAGCAGCCTCCGCTCCTCCGAGGCCGACCTCCTGTCACCTCCACTCAGGACCAATAGCTGCTCCCTCCCTCGGGGACCCTCTCCTCAAACATCTCACCGACTGCACCGACCCTCACACCTTCAGGACTTAGACCCACCTCCAACTGTTTGGAATAAGATAATCAGTTGTTAGTGCCACTCTGGAGAACTGTTCCATGTCAAATGTGTCATTAACAATGAATAATTTATGTTCATCGTATGTTATTGTTATGTTTTTTCAATTTTTAACCTATAAGTGGTTAAAGCACAATATGAATAAAATGTATTATTTTTATTATAAATGTTGGCCCTGATATGGTCA
The DNA here is from genome assembly GCF_022539355.2 of Hippoglossus stenolepis. NCBI lineage: Eukaryota > Metazoa > Chordata > Actinopteri > Pleuronectiformes > Pleuronectidae > Hippoglossus > Hippoglossus stenolepis. The sequence continues at coordinate 27,397,611 of NC_061491.1, forward strand.
AAGGAACTGATCCAGATTTTCATTTTCCACTTTCATTGACCTAGAAAGTGTTTTCTTACATTTTCACTTATTCCTCAGGGAACAACTCATGGATCTTAAAGAAAGAAATAGTACAACAATATTTAGGGGACTGAAATTTGATTAAATTTGGTGCAGCTTAATAGAATTTAAGGAGACTCCTTAATATACAATATGTCTCCTCACATATTACTGACAATAACTCCTCAATCTATTTATCATTGCTGCTCCCTTCATCTCTATCAGACATTTCTTATGTATGAATATTTTAAACATTTACACTCTTTTCCATTATGTAGAAAACTGTTTCTTCTGATCATTGTTGTAAAACCTGTTATTTTGTGGATGTGTTCAGTCACACGCAGCATCTGTTGTACTTCTGTCCGTCCTGGGAGTATTCTGTTGTACTTTTACTCTTGTTGAGGGCTAAGAACAGACGCACCTTGTTAAGAGAAACTGTGATTTGTGAATATGAGCTATATGAATCAAATTAGATGTTGGCCTTGGTGGAGGTTTGTGCTCTACTGAGTGACATCCTGCACCAATAAAAGAGGTTTTTTTGTTAAAAATAACTTCCCAGGAGATAAAAAACAGTTCATTTTCTTCCAGATCAGCTCCTGGTTGGTTTGTGGGTCACCGGGGGGGTTCAGCTACAAACACCCAGGAGCTCACATGGAACAACGAGCTTCAGATAAAAATGTTTTATTAATAAATCCAGTGTGGACACAGGGCAGCAGCAGAGTGATGCCCTGTCCTCCCTCGTCTCTCCTCCGCTTCCAGTCGGTTCCCTCCCAGAAACAGGACTGACTCCCGGCGGGCGGGCGGGGGGCCGGTGACCTTATAGCCTCCAGCCGGGCACCAGCACAGACACCAGCACAGACACCGAGCCGCAGCAGCTACAGGTCTCCCTGCTCCGCGGTGCTTTTTTAAAAAAAAAATTCCCATCATGAACTCGGACAAGCGGAGCAAGCAGGTGGCCCCGGGGAGCAGCGCGCCCCTCTCCCCGCCCGCGGGCCACGCGAGGCCCGCCAGGATGCCCAAGTGCTCCCGCTGCAGGAACCACGGCTTCGTGTCCCCGCTGAAGGGCCACAAGCGCTTCTGCAACTGGAGGGACTGCGAGTGCGTGAAGTGCAGCCTGATCGCGGAGAGGCAGCGGGTCATGGCGGCGCAGGTAACCCGGCCACCGCACCTGTTAGCGCGGCTAGCTCCGTGTGCAGAGCCGGGGGGCCAGGGGTGGAGGTTTTCAAAAGTGTGACTCGGGGAAAAACATCTTTTTAACTGTGGTGGAGAATCATTTAAATCCACGTTCATGTGCTTTTTAATCTGTGGAGATGAGTTTACTTTTTTTACGTTTTTATCACTTTCATGCTAACTGAAGTGTAGCTTAGATTACACACAGCTAGCTTAACTTTACCACAACTTAATGTGTGCTTATAAATGTTTTATGTTTATTTTATTACTTAATACATTTTTAAAGACAGTTTATTAAGATATATGAATTAACACGACTCATTTACTTCTTAATCTGTGGAGATGAGTTTACTTTACTTATTGTTTTTCTAACTTTAATTTGTGTACAAACATGCTAACTAAAATGTAGCTTAGTTTACACACAGCTAGCTTAACTTTACCACAACTTAATGTGTGTTTTTTTTTTTTTTATGTATTTGATCACTTATTAAATTTAAAGCAAGTTTATTAACGTGAATAAAGTAAACTCATCACCTGAGTTTATGTTACTTATTGTTTTGTCTCACTTTAATTTGTGTACAAACATGCTAACTAAAATGTAGCTGTAGTTTAGTTTACACACAGCTAGCTTAACTTTACCAACACTTTGTGTTTATGGACATTTTAAGTGTATTTTATTACACTTATAATATTTCAAAGGCTGTTAATTAATAAACAAATTAATTAACATGTGGGTTAAAGCACATAAATTGGGACTGTCATAATTTATGCTAATTTACTTTTTTAATTTTGTAGCTTGAAGTATTGTATGTGTTTATTTATTTATTTTATGTAGTTTAGTTAGTATGGATGGACAATAAAACAATATCAATAATTGGTCAATACAATAAAGGCATAATATACATCAACATAACGCCCTGTTAACTGAAAAAGCAACTTGCAATAAGCCTGGAGTGTATTATTGTATAGTTTTAATTTATCTTGCGACAATCTGTGTAATCATATTCATATTCTGTGTAGTTATGATTTAGTAGCGAGCAGATACTGTCTGTTCTCCAAACTCAGGCGATCCTGCAGAATGCTTGTTTTCTGCCAAACGGCCTCATATCAGTTCTTTCCTCTCCTCCCCTGCAGGTCGCCTTGAGGAGGCAGCATTTCCAGGAGGAGGAGCTCGGGATTTGTAGTCCAGTGGCTCTGCCGGGACCCGAGGTCATGGTAAAGAACGAGACCGGAGCCGACTGCCTGTTCTCTGTGGACGGACGATCCCTGACACCGACCAGCGGCACCTCCTCTGCTTCTCTGGCTTTCACAGGTATGGACCAGTCCCACCGCCCTCTCCTGTGTCGCACCCCCCAGCCGACAGCTGAGTACAAATTCACCTAAATATAATAAAACTGACTCCTCAATAAACTTGTCTTTAGAGGACGGGGATTACAGCTTTCAAAATTAACAGGATGGTTTTTATCAGTTGGATTTCTATAGATTTGACAGATTATTGTATTCATACTTAATTTGAATCCCTTTGACATTTAAGAGTATTTCCTGTTATTTTGATCAGGGTCAAAAAGATAGAATAGAATAGGAAGCCTTTATTGTCATTGTATTGTACAATTATAATCCTGGTTGGTAAATAAAAGCCAAGAAGAACACATTACTCACATTATATCACGCTGTTAAAACAATCTAATATAGATGAATACATATAGATATAAATTGTCATAGTGGATGTTGACCAGCGTTGACAATGCCAACGAGAGCTGATTCTCTAGTTCAGGGTTCTGTGCACTGAGTCGAGCCTCACTGATCTTTGAATACACAAGATGAACAGCTCTCTGTGCAGCAGCGGTGGCTTCACGTCGCTGTGGACTGAGCCACGTCAAGCGAGGCACGGCTGCAGGACTCAATTACTGCAGGTCACTTTCACAGTTTCCTAAAGAAAAGCTGCAACCAGCATCACCACAGGCCCAGTTAACAGCCCATTCCACTCAGGCAGGTTTAGAAAAGCCACTGCACTTGTGTTTTCAAGTTCAATGAAACAGTCCACGTGGCAAGAACCTCTTCATAAGCACTGTAGATCCCATTTTCATTGGAAGACAAGTGAAACATGAAGTTGACTTGGTGACCACGTTATTAGGTATCTTTGCCTTCTTTCTTGTCGTGTGGAGGCAGAAACAGCAGATACCGAGTTCCCGCTCGGCCTGATAATACATTTCAGGAGGTGGAACACGACCGTGGTCAAGGCTGCTCCTGTCCAGCTCTGTCTCCACTTTGTTTGTGTGAAAGCGTGAACCTTTGGTGGCTGGCTTGGCAACAGAGGGAAAATACTGAGGTGGAAAAAGGAGTTCAGCACTCGGTGAATCACTGATGACAAGAGTTTGATCGGGGACAACAAATGTCAGTATCTTTGGCTTCAGCGGTGCACAGTGTCTTCGTTGTGTGAGCGGCTTCTGAGAAGAATGTGGCCTTGTTGATAAGGAAAGTACAACAGATAATAAGTAATGAGGATGTAATGGTCTTATTTGTGCTGATGTGAAGCCACATTTCTCTGCTGTGACGCTTTGGTGTATCAGTTGGTTTTTTCAGTATATTCGGGTGTCGCCTGCAGATGGTGCTGTTGACAGTAGTTTGAGGGAGGGATGGCATGACCTGAAGAATCTTGTAAAGTTCAATAAATGTCTTTTATTTTCCTTATAAAAGATTAATCAGCAGATCTGATTCATATTTTAACATAAATTATAATGTTAAAGATGAAATTCATTGATTTGCCCAGCAGCAAAGTTTAGTTGAGGTCTGCTGCTGGATGCATGGAATCAGAAACACACTCACATTTACAGCCTCACTTATTTCCTTGAGTTGTAACAAGCAAAAACTATTTCACATTTCATCCTCCGCTCCGACGGCAGTGAAAACACCAACACAAAAACATCATAAAATAATTTAACGTCTGTGTTGATCGTTTGTCTTATTTGTTGTGTGTCTCCGCTCTGTATGTGTGTATCCGTCCAGGGAGTCGCTCGGCATCATCCTCCAGCCCGTCGGCCGGCGCCAGGGCTCATGGTGAGGGGGGGTCCGACCTGCTGATGGAAACCTCCTATTACAACTTCTACCAGCCGTCATGCTACCCGACCTACTACAGCAACCTCTACAACTACCAGCAGTACCAGGTGACTAACCATATCTGCTTGGTTATCAGCTACTGAGGTTATAGCTAGTGTTAATACTGTGGCAGCCGTTCTACTGCAGTGTACATATTAATATTCCCCGTCAACATTAGATTAACGTGTTGGTATGTTGTGGAAACTGTTGATGCTGCTTGTTGGTAGCCTGCAGTGTGTTTAACTTGGCTTCAGGAGAATGATGGGCTGTGTGTGCTATGCTGCAGTTTTATAATCATATTTATAATCTCCTCTTATGTTCAAATAAGTTTAATTTTAATTTATATTTCATATTATATTTGATTTGAGTTGAAGATGTAATTCAGCGTAGGGCTGGGCGATAAAACAATATCAATAATTATCGTAATATAGTTTTCATCAGTAGCGACATAACAAAAGTTCAATATATGTTGATATGTTGCTCATGCATTGTTCAAGCACATGAGTTTAATATGATCAACCTCAGATTTATAAAATGTTTTATCAAGTGTTTGTCTTTCTCAGACGATAAAGAAGAGTTTGAAACCACGACCTTTGCTCTGGAGCATAAATTAATCTTTAAACTTTAAAGAAGTAATAATGTGACCTTATCGGGATAATTATTTATTTTTATTTAGATTTACTTTTGAGCACAATCTGACATCTATTACAGGAGTTGCTGTAAAAACTATTAAAATACTTCCAAACTTGTAAAATGTCTTTAGTTGAACTTTCATTACTTCACTTTTCATTATTTCATAAAGGACCTTCCTTCTCCAAACACATGAAGCAAACCAGCCAAATGATTGAATGATGACAAAAATCCCATGAAAAGATTATTTGAAAACATTTAGGTTTGCAAGTATCAATTGTTGAAGTGAATTTAATAATCAATTAGCATTAAATCAGTGGAAGTTTAATCTAGAATCAAAATCAGAAGCTGGAGTGGAGAAATATTTTGCAGTTTTGCTTGATAAGAATCAATTTCAGCAGCAATGAAAGGCTCATGTTCTGATTTAGAAAATAACAAGACTTGCAGAAAAAAAAGGTAACAAGTAGAAATCATTTGCAGATAAAATCAATTTTTGTACATTATATAATGGCGAGGAAATTATTGCTTTGATGAGACAGTGATGTAACACACAGCAGATGCTCCAAGTGTGTGTGTGTGTGTGTGTGTGTGTGTGTGTGTGTGTGTGTGTGTGTGTGTGTGTGTGTGTGTGTGTGTGTGACCTTGTGAGCATAAAAAATTATATAAATTACTATCTCATGAAACAATGAACTTCTTATTTCTTTGTTTTCGTTAGAGATGGATGAGAATGTCGGTTTTAGTGCCTCATGGTATAACATAGGTAGGACACATCATGGAGATAGTACACACACACACACACACACACACACACACACACACACACACACACACACACCCACATGTATATTCACGCTGATTTATGCTTGAATGTATCTCTACTGTGTCAAATGAGATGCCTTTGTGCGTGAAGCAAATTAGATCTATAACTCTCCAGTGTTCTCAGAGGAGGTGTTTTTTAGTTGTTTTTTTTTTTCCTATGAAGAACGTTTGTCCACCACCCCCCCGCCCGCTCCCTCCCTCCCCAGTAGCAACATCTAGTTTTGGGGTCACTGCCTCCGCTAACCCGCCAGTGCACAGCAGAGCCTGAATTGCAAAGGTTAATGGTATTGTCTGTCGGCAGAGGAACAAACCGCCATGCCTCAGCGCCTGAAGGAGAAAGTGAGCACATTAATGCTAATCAGTTAGCACTCTTTAGCATAATTTGGCCATCCTCCTTTGTGATTTATGGTATTTTCAGTGGAGATGTCAGGTTGAGAGGGCTACGTGTTATGGTTATTCAAATTCAGAGACCACTTTTTTTGTATTTGCATGAAGAGCTGATTATTTGAAGATGAGTTTCGGTGCCACAAATACGTAGTTTGTAACTAGAGATTGATTGTTATTGTGATTGAATATCACTGTGGAAATAAAATGAGCGGTTAATCATCGTTTATCACCTGAGTTAGAATAATTATCACTGAAAACTCTTCATTCTTGTCTCCTCTACCTGTCCTGAACCTCCACTTTCATGGGCTCTACTCCAGTGGGATAATCCTTCACTTACTCAGTTGTGATTTTGTCTCCAAAGTCCTTATCTGTGTGTCTCTCTGTCAGTAAGGTTTGGGCTGTGACATGCTTTATCAGTGACTCTCATTCATTCAGTTGGTTTTTGATGGTGGTGCTTTTTTTCTCTCCATCATAACATCCTGTGAAAGTGCACTTTATATCCATGTAAAAAAACTTACGTAAAGTACTACAAACTTTTTAGTTTTAATAGTTATATAAGGTCTCATGCCTTTGCTATGCCTGATGCACATTTCTTATGAGGTGAGTTGTTTTACAGACTTCATAATGTGCATGATTTGTTTTTATCAGGTCATCTGGCCACTTTATCACCATATTGCATATACAGTACGTTTTGAGATCAGATACATGGACCACGTACATAGAAAGTTTCTAAAAACTGCTGACATTGGTTCTGCAAAAGCACAAAGGCCTTTAGTGTATCAGCTGATCTTGAGCCTGCACGCCATCTTGGATCAGCTGATAAGTCGTGTTCTGGTGGTTCCCAGAGCCCGATTGTTGACGAGCGGCTCTTTGTGCTTTTGCAGTGCGTGGCCACAAACTCTGGATTGACTGACCAACTGAGATCAGAAATGCTACAACTGTTATTTTCATCTCAGTAAAGAGGGAGTTTCCAGTCACCAAAGTGTAAAGTAATAAAATTCTGATTCACAAAATCTGGATCAATTTCCGGATCAGCGCCAATGCACTTAGATGTTCATAGATATTAGAACTCTGCACATCCCTCTGCAATATTTCTTAAATGTCTTTTAAATGGCCTACCTCGCAATCTCATTTGTTACGGCCTTTAAAAGTATTACATTGAACTTTTTGAAACCTGCAGAGCTCCTCTCATGAAATAAGCTCAGAAAGTGCAGTGTAATATCGATTTGTTTTACAGAATCGAGCTAATCTAATAGTGATTGTCTTTATATAGTGATCTGCAGGTCCTGTGCTCTTCTCAATACAGAGGAGCACAGTGGTCTTTATCAGTGTATCATCTACCAGCTTCTCTCCTCCACTGTGCACTCACTGGTGCTTGGCTGTCATGCAGGTGGATGATGATAATAGTATAAGGGTGGTGTTGAGCTTCCAGACAGGAGATGGTGCCAGATAAGGAGAGATAGGCCCACTCAGGGAGGTAGGGAAGCCCCCCCAGGAGTCGGGGAGTTTATACTTCGATATGTGGCATCTTCCTTCTCAGAGAGAAAATACCTGTTAATGTTTTCAGATTTTAACTCACTCGGGTATTGCACAAAGCTCCTGTAGTGTCATTCCTTCTTTAAATGACGTCACTGGTGTTTTTTTGTTGTCATTAATATCTACATGAAACTAACAATTCACAATCAGCATCTTCAGGTCATTAATGCGTCTGACAGCAAATGTGTTGCTCCTGTAAAAAATAAAACTCTTAACTCAAGAGTCTTAAAAGCGGAGGCTCAACAATCTGAAGAAGAAGACGCTTGAACAAACATCAGAGTGATAAGAACTCCCTCAAATGACAGAAACCATCTTTAGAAAAAATTTATTAACATGAACTTTAATTTTCTAATTTGGCTGTGGTCCCATCTACTAACATGGAAGAGTTGGGGTCTATTACCGATACTGCAGCCAGCCACCAGGGGGCGAGAGAGATGATTTGGCTTCACTTTAGTGGAGCTGTCATGTCGTCCATCATTTTATTAAATATTTATTTGGCGTCACGCTGACAGTTGAGGTTCCTCTAATCTGCGTATGACCACCGGATGTAAACCTTTTCTGTAAACATCACCAAACCTGGCACCTTTCATACGAGACATGCAGCTCAAAGTGCTTTAAATACAATATAAATACAAATAAAAACCTGTTTTCTTGTTTTCTTTCTTCCTCTGAGAACAAGCGGCCCTTTTGTCCGGGCGCTGCATGTGTCCTTACAACCCGTAAGCTTAGTGCGCTCAAGACTCCAGTCCAATCTCTGTTGTATTTTTCACAGCCCAATACAAGAGCTGAGTGTAGCTTAAATAACAGTTTATAAAGCTGTCGGAGAATTGATGGTGTGGACAATACGGGTGACGTATTACAGGCTGACAGAAATCAAATTCCATAAAAGTGAAATTGAAAACCCTTGCTGAGGCGGCCTTGCTGCTGAGTAGACAGCTCGTTTTAAAGTTTTCTGAGGTCTGGGGAAAGCCAGCGCCGTGTTGCAGCCCATTTCTAGAACAAGTCAGGGGGCCTGTGAAATCAAACACTACTAATTTTCTGTCACCCTTTATGTCTGTACTTCTTCTGGTCAGTTTAGTGAAGTCTGTTGATATCTGATGTCTGATTTGGAGGATTGTACAACTGTATGTTAACGGGGGAACAATTCTGTTTATATTGTATTTGAAAATATCAAATGTACAAAAGAAATATGGATAAAAATTGATCAGCGAATGCACATGTATATCCAGTGGTGGAATTATAGATTCTTATGCATGAATGATAAATAACAGGGCAGATATCATAACCAATGTGAACACACCACTGAGTTTTACATGTACAAAAAAAAATTCAGTTTCTAAAACTGTGTCCTGATTAAATCGTGAAGAACTAGTTTAACGACCGTAGTGACAGTGGAAGTAATAACTTGTATCATTTTGTTGATGATTTCACCTTGAGTCTGTTCCTGCAGAAAATAATAATGTAGCCTCTGCAAACAATGAATGACCCGAGCAGCAAAGACCTTTTAAAGCCAGAATGTGCCACGTTTTTTTATCCAGCATTTCGTCATCAAGAAATCATTTTTATGGGTTCTAGTGATCACGAGCTTCACCTCATGGCCATTCGACACGATACCATATATTATAGATATTGTTTTATTATATTTTTGACTATTGCTCAGGCAAAACAAGACATTTGAACTTATCAACTTTGGCTTTAGGAAACATTTTCACCATTTTCTAACATTTTGTAAGCTTCACATTTAGTTGCTTGATTGAGAGAATAATTGTCAGAATAATTGATAAAAAAACAATCATTCTCACTCTTAAAAGACCCAAACATGAAACCATTGAAACCTAATATACGTCTTTATATTTAATTCATGACGTTGTTTGTAAAATTGCCTGTGTGTGTACTTGAAGCAGATGTCTCACAGCGACAGCCGCCACAACATGTCCTCTCCGTACTGCATGCACTCCTACTACCCAGCAGCCGGCTACCTGAGCCAGGGTCTGGGCTCCTCCAGCTGCGTGCCGCCCTTCTTCAACCTGGAGGACAACAACAACAACTCTGACACCACGGCAGCCTGTGAGTCACACACAAAGACACACGCACACAAAAAACACACACTCGCAAAGTTTTACCCCGAGTTTATCAACAGTGTGGTTTAGTACCGCTCAAGTCAAGAGTGCCACAGTTATGAGAGGAAATCGGTCTCAAGTGAAGCTTTTTTACTTTTAGATTTACCTTTTATTTTTACTTAAAATTGAGTTCATGTGTTGTATCAAAGAAAAGCAAAGTTAGATTTCTGTACTTGCCTTTCTGTTATCTTTTCGTGAAGTTGAGGGACGAATCAGATCTGATCTCAGATTTCTAGATTTCTGCCTCACTTCACCAGCACCAATCTGAGCTGGGAATCTCCGCTGAGCATTACTGACTGTGTTTGCCTCAAAATCAGATTGTGTGTATTGCTTAATATTTTCAGGAAAGTATTTGAGGAGCTTACGAAATAATTCATACGAGCACACGATGAGAGAGAGAGATAAGAGGAAAAGAGAGAGGGAGGGATATCGATGTTGTTTCAGTGCTTTTTTTTTATGGAGGAAGAATGTTAACTTTTATTTACAAGAATATGATTCACCTGCATTCACCTTTAAGCAGATTTAAGAGTCAACAGCACAAAGATATGGCTCAGCCGAAGTTATATAACGTATATTAAACACATAGTATGAGCAAAGTAAGTACAATATACAGTAAAATACGTCAATTTCCTTCCATAGCTTATCACCTCCTCTAACTGGCTCACTTGAGGATCTATGTTTGTAAAGAGAAGTGTTCACAGACCTGCATGTGAGAAAATATCTTCAGTTTCCTCACTTTAACTTGATCTCTGCTCTCCTCTGAAGCACCTGTTGCAAACTCAGCTGTACAGAAATGTCCCTCAGATATTAGAAGTCGTAACTGTATAAAAGCTGATCTTATTTATCTTCTTATTAACCAGCGTGTCTTGAATGTCTGAAAGAAGGCAGCTCCTGTTATATAAGGTTTTTTTTATACATCTGATTTAAAATTAATATCTAATGGTTCATTCAAATATTAACAAATGAACAAAAGCTGAAATCACGGCTGTATTTGTCAAGAGGACATTTTCTCTGTAGGGATCAAACAATGAAGTGGCTGCTTTGCCGTTAACAAAAGTGGTATTGTATATTATTACTCATTTATATCGGACATGGGGGAAGAGTGTCATTAGCACAAAGACAACATCCTTCTTTCAGTGAAACTGCTGACACCACCAGCATCACTTAAAACCTAAAGACCCCCGCATCTCCCCTTCTACCTGTGTTTGTTTATGACTTTCACCTGTCCGTTTCCTGTGGGCCCCATGTCGGCCTCCTGCCGTGCGTCGCCATGCTCCATTACAACACAACAACATCCTCAGAGGGTGGTCCCACATTCGGTGGTGCCAGAGAAACAAGCCCCCTTTAGATCCGAGAGGGACATTCCCCTTTAGAATTTAGAATTCAGGATATGTATGTATGTTATAAATTAGTTTTTTGAATATGTGGATAAATGTGAGTATAAATTACAATGAAAAAAGAGACATCTTTGTTACCAGTGATACACAAAACCATCCAAGTCCTGCTCTTCTGAACTGGTTTCATAAGTCAACACACTCATTTTTCTGCAGAATGTGTTCCCAGGACCTTTCCCATATTAAGTTCAAGTTATAATACCAACGTTTTTACAAATTCATGATGGAAACAAATTCTTCTAATTATCTTTGGAAACAAGGTTTCTAGCTACTACTACTTAATTATCTACTTTATTAATATACACTCACTGTACATGGGAGCAAATTTATCCACTTATCAGAGACAGATCAAATCTGGGGACAGTGAAAGTGTCCAAATAAATCCAACTTTCAACACTCTCCCCTAAAATCTGAGTTTAATCCTTGAATTGTTTCACTTTGACTGAACATGTTGAGTCGCTTGAGTCCACGAGGAGGAAATGTCTGCGAGCTGTGAGTGTACCTGCCCTCCCCTCCTGCCTCGCTGCCAAACACCACCCTGTCAGATTTATCTCCCTCCCAGGAGAGGGCTAATCAGTTGGCCAAATACAGAGATCCAAATAACCTTCAGGAGTGCCACGCTGTCCTTTCCTCCGCCCCCTCCGCCTTTCCCCCTCGCTCGCCGCCTCCCCCTCCAGAGCCGCTGTCTCCGCAAAATTGCCTTCTGGAGTTAGTGAGCGGGAACAGTTAAGATTTACAAACAATGATGAAGCTTGTCATGCGTCTTTCTCCATCCGTCACGGCGGGCCGGGTGGAGCTGTGGGTAGAGCCGTCCTGGTGTTCTTCATAAAAGCCAGCTCTCTGTGAAATACGCCCCCGGCCGGCCTGTTTACTGCCCCGCGCTCGTCAGCAGCCCCGCCGCCGTAAATCGCAGAGCGGGAGGTGACAGCGCAGTCCATCAAACTCCCACCCCACCTCGCTGCCCTCCCAACATCTCACCTCGCTCTGCCCCACCACCACCACCCACCCCCCATATCTACACACACACAAACACACACTCGTGCTGTATCTCCACAAACACACTGCTTCCTCTGCTGGATCTAAGCGGGGAGGCTCAGATGAGCTGCCCCAGAAGACTTATGGCTGCTTCAGTCTTACAGGAGACAGCTTCAGGCCGAGTCTCTTCGTGTTTATGTTCTTTCTTTTTCGTCCTTGTCGGGAAAACTGCTCAAAGTTTGCAAGCTGTCTGCACAGCAACTTTCCTCTCATGTGCTTCGTGCTTTTTAAAAAACAAACAAGATTCATACCGATCTCAGTCGAGCGCGGCTGTGCCGGCTATACATTTGTCTGTTTTGTTATATTGGTGTCAGCACAGAGCGTACAGTAATTTAAATGCAAATCAGATTGTTGAGGTATTGCAGATGTTAATCCTGCTAATCGATGGACCTGTGTGAGCCCATTAAGTTAGAAATCCATTACTATCTTTCTAGATGATATTCTATTGATTTCACTGGCTTCAATCTATACCGTACTGTACACCACGGTGAGTTACTGCGTATAAAGTCTGTCGCTTCAGGTTCTCCGACTCCTCCGGAGGAAAAAAAGGTGGAAAGAAACGACAGAGAGATTGGTGTCAGTAAGTTTCTTTGTTTCGTGTGCAAAATGGGCTTTACCTGCTTCCAGATCAGATTACTCTTCAACAGTTCACACACACACAGTTGAGGAAGTCCCTTCAAACACACACTCACTGCATGTACCTGAACTCACGCTGGGGCCACACTCATTCTGGAGATGTCACAAAGGCCCCTCACTCTTTAGGATTTATTAAACCTGAAACTAATCGGTACTTCCAACCTACGAGGTGACCTTTCCAAAGGAAGTGCTGTTTCATGTCATGTAGCAGCCAGAGTTCATTTCCTTGGTCACTGACATGCTGAGAACATCAGTCAGCTCAGTACATGTAGTCAGCGTTGTTTCACCGAACCTGAGAAAAACAAAGGCTGGAAGGAGACTGTTGGTTTGGTGCGTGCGTTTTGATGTTATTTTTATTACGCAAACCTTTAAGTTATAGAACCTAGTATATGACATTAAATATCACTTTGGATGGCATAGTTTAAAATCAAACATGTATTAAGATTTTTGATTTAACATCATTTGAAGTTGAATGATGCTGAAACAATGATTATATGTAACATCGATGTTTAAATGAAATTATTGCCATTTTGAGACTGCCTGCTTGAATTTTTGATTTTGCCATTTTGACAATGCTTTATATGGTCAACGTGTCTCCACTTCGTCTTACTTTCCAAAAATGAAGCCCAAATATCCCTGATACGAACTCTGTCATCTTGCACTTTTGACATGATTTGCAGCCAGGGTCTGCACAGTAGCGATTGGGGGATGAAGCCGCTGTGGTACCATTCGGGATAAGGTACCACTATGTGTTCCTACTGTGCATCCATGACTAAGGAACCCACTGGAACCTGCAACATCGCCTTTTTGTCAAGTAAAGCTCAATTAAAACCACAAACACATTTACCAAAGAGTTGTTGCAACCTTAAGAACCCCAGCACTGGAGAAAGTTTCCCTGCTGGGGCCCGTCAGTCCCTGGAGGGGCCTGTTTGAATATGTGACTGATTGAGTGTCTCTCCTGACTCTTAGTTACAGTGGGACAGTCCTGTGTGGCCCATCAGATAGTCCTCCTCACCCCGCTGTGCCGCTAAGTGCCCTGATCGCCTGTGGGGCTGTGGATGAGCTAAATATCAGTGTAATTGTCTGCTCAGGGCACAAGCACCTTTGTAATGTGTTGTACAACACCACCATTAGCAGAGGCCTGGGGCTGTGGAGACGTTAAACGGGCTGGGCTGGGTAGTTTATGTCCTCATCCCCTCACTCTCTATTTGTCTCTCACACACACTCACACACACTGTCCAGCTTTTGGTGGCTTGAAATTTAATGATTCAATATTTCAATTGACTTCTGGTTTATCTAAAACCATGTTTTTGCAGAGCAGTGTGTGATCATTGAAGGAACTCTCAGTTATTTGAGTCTTCAAACGTCGGTTTGTCTGTTTCTATTAATTTTTTTTTGGGGGCAACAGTTAAGACATGAAAATACAATTTCAGGCTGAAACCAGTGGATGTTTTTCTTCAGTATTTCAAAAGGAAAAGAATGAATTCATACATTGTGATTATTAGGTGACCTGTATTTATAATCCTTTCATAAAAAGATGCTAGAATTACTATCAAAGAAAAAGCAGAAGAGAGCTTCATTATTCTTACAAGATGTGATCTTAAGTAATTCATAATACAAACCATGTAAATCATATTTACGTCCAAGGGAAATGTCATTAACTGATACTGTCATATTTAATTTGATTATTTGTTTTATGTTGATAAAATGTCTACATGTGAACAAAGGGAAAAAAGTAGGAAATCAAAACAAACATCTTAATGAATTTCTGTTCGAAGTAATATCAAAACTCATAGAATCAGCACATAAATGACGTCTTCATGCACCGGATATATCGAACATGTACATAAACTGGGTGTTGTTTTGCTGATATCTCCGTATTAAACAAACCGGGCTCGTTCCCACCTAATCATGCTCTTGTAGTCACGTTCCCTGCGTTGCTCGGAGCAGCCGTGGCGGCTCAGCGTGCACTGACGGATGATGTAGCCTTGGCAGCTCTCTGAAACAGCTGAACGACTTGGATAAACACATTTGGCAGCTTTAGCACCCGCGAGAGGCGTCCTCCTTTACATAGCAATATATTTCACTCTCCCCTGTGTCCTTTACTTTGGCATTTTTCTTACCCTGTCGACTCACAATGAATCTCTTGTTCAAAACCTAATGATAGAAAAGTCCCGCAAATATTGATCGGCCGCCTCAGCTCATTATTGCATATCCATAACTTTTTCGACGGATCGAGTCAAAACGCCCAGCGGTAGACTGACAGGCCATTTTGTGAGTTGATGGTGCACAGTAGCCGAAACGGAGATTTAGCATAGGGACGAGGGGCCGTGTCACGCCCGGCAGACGTCTTCACCGGGGACAGATTGGTTAACAATGCGGGAGCAAAGGGTCCTCTCTGCTTAATTAGCCTTTGACCCCGACACTGATGCCTTCTGTCAGCCTGCGTCGGCCCTCCTCTCTCTTCAGCTCTGTGGCAAACCGATAATGAGCATTGAAGTGTTTTCTGACCCCCGAATGGCCGCAAGAGACTGCATCACTTTGAACAATTGTCTCAACGGCTCCCCATTGGAGAGACGAGAATGAGAAATATGGGGAAGATTTAACAGAACACTCGATAAGACGAATAGTCTTTATTCATGATAATGCAGTATCTGTTATTTGACTCTTTACGTGGTTCCCTGATGAAGGTGTTTGATGTGGCTTGAAATTAGCTCGGGCTTCACCACCAGGAGCAGCGGTCCCAGTACAGTGTTGGGAACTTGGAGTATTCTTCTTACCAGCAGCAGCAATATTCATTATCATAGAACGTCTGGTTTGGGCTTTGAAATATCAACTGGGATTATAACTTCTCTGATGTGACGGAACAATGAGAAAACAAAGACATTTTACATTTTCAAAGTTACAGTATTTCAAATCATGTCTCAGAGAATTTATCATGTATTAGAGGTGAAACAGAATTAAAATTATTATTAGTATCATCATGGTTTTGTTAAAATGTTTCATATGGACATAATATATATTATCAATAAAAATGATGATAGTATTTTCGATATTTATTGAAGCTCGATAACAACTACTTTATGTATTACGGAGAAATTTGGTACAAACTCTCCTGTGGCCCCTCAATTATTTTTTTATTGGCCCAATTAATGATTTTTTACGACCAGAATCTTTCAGAACGTCTTTATATTTTTAACAAAACCTCCATTATTTGCTAATCAAAGTCCTTCTCTATTCATACCCACTATTCACTGAGTCCCTGCTCTGGATTTCTCTGCTGTACAAAACATTTCACCTTGTAGACATGAAGACCCATCATGGAAGACTTGCTGAATTAAGACTCAACCAGAAAAGGGTTGAGATAAAGTCAATGATTTAAAACTGAGGGTGAAGGTCTGCGGAGTGAACATCAGCTGAGTGACGTGAGCCTCCACCGTTCACTGCTCAGTATTTAAAGCCTTCCTGCCTCATGTCTGCTCTTTGACTGAGTTTTCTGGGCCATTAAGCCCTGCTGCCGGGCTGATGATGAGGAGGTAGACGCCCATATCGCTCGCGGGGAGGGGAGCGTCCATCTCGACAAGGGTCGTCCTCACTTGGACACACATGGGACCCTCTCAAACTGGCCAGGGATGATTTTTTTGGACACAGCTCGTATCATTTTAATGGGAGCAATTTAATCCCAGGCCAACCTTGTCCCGTGACAGGCAACTCTTCATTCCTGGGAGGGAATTTTAGTTCCCTTGATAAAAGCCTCCACTAAGTGCTGCCGTCCCTGGACACCACTGACGCATGTTTAAGGCAACATGCAGTCTGTGACTTCTGCAGATTCATACTCTGAGTTAATAACTGCAAAATGTAGTAAACTTGCAGCTATAAAAACTTCTCACCCTTTGAAGTGCCAGTGCCTTCATTAGTGTGCTTTCTTACTTTGATGCTTCATATCTCTACAAATCTCTATCTATCATCTATCTCTATCTCTAAGCTAAAGGTAAATCTACTGATATATAACTCGACATTTCATTAAATTTTGCTAAATAAACACATAAAACAAAAGATATCTAAGTATAGAAACATGAACAAAATATTTCTTAACGCTCCGTGCTGTTTGAACTATGTTAATGGATTTTTTTTTCAAGATCCATGATCCATGATCACTTAGAAATCAAGGAACATTTTGAAGAATGAGTAAAGAAATGTCTCTGACCCACGGCCTCCCACTGAGGTTTGTAATCTCTCCAGTAGTTTTTTGTGTAACCCTGATAACTAACAAACCAATGCAGACAAATACATAACCTCCTTGGTGGAGGTAATAAAAACTACTAATTAATTCATTAGTTAATTAGTGACAACGTGTAGTTAATGGTAAGTTATTGTCATGCCACTAAATAACTGTTTTTACCGAGCATTAGTTGATGTTAAAATATTCCAGAAAGTCACAAAACTCTAGTTTAATGCAGAATTATGTGAGTGTGTGTGTGTGTGAGAGTGTGTGTGTGTGTTTACTTAAGTGTTATCTACCCCCATGACCCTTGTGTACGGTGGATGAGTGTTGAGTATGAAACCCACAGCGAGAGCTTATCCCCGGTGGATCAGACCGAATTACCATCTCCTCTCACATCTGGGCTTTTGTTCCCGTCTTTGGCAGCAGCAGAAATGATTGCACCTTCATTCACTGGCTCCCTCCCTCTCTTAACAGGACAAGTGGGAGGTTAAAAAAGCTTCCTTTTGTTATTCCACACAAAGACTGTTTAATAGTTAGGAAATCTTATATAGAGCTCTGAGTGACTGGGGAAAGGGGCAAAAGTTCAGTCAGGAGAATAAACTCTCTTTCAACATCGCCAGCAGGTAAAGTCGGGCTCGTTACAAACGGTTTGTGTTTGTCCGCAGCCTGAAGCTCCAGTAGATTGTTAGGTTTAACACAGGGGGCCTCTCTTTTCAGGGTGGGACGTGTGGGGATTTCACTTATTACAACAACACTGGGCTGTCGCAGAAGTCTTATCGATCTCAGACCTGAGGAAGGAAGGGAAATGGAGGTTTTGTTGTATCTCTAAAAAACAAGATTTTAGTTTAACTCAGTTTTGTTACAGGGGAAGTTAGTTTTTACTCTGAGGCACATGTCTGCTATAAAGGACTTGAGCAACCTTAGGTCTAATATTAGGTACATACCTTTGTCTCAAGTCAAACTAAATACACAAAAAGACTAATCTTAATATGTAAGTACGGGGTTGATCCAATAAGGTTCTTGTATGGATGTCAAAGATATTTTTCAAAATCATACATTGTGGAATTTAAATACGTTGTTGTACAAATGTGGATGACACGGAACTGAACACTTCACATTCATGACTGAAACAACAATAATAATAATAATAATAATAACTGTCTCTGTATATCACTTGTACAAAATAAGAAAAATAATGAATGAATACAAATAAAAGGTATTCAATTCAGTCTTAAGCACCAAATCATAACTTGTTAAGGTCGAGACCTTTAAACTGAACAGTTCCCACAATGAGTTTGAACATTGGAAACATTTTGGATCATCTAAGTACAGAAGTGAACACAAGATATAACAGCTCTCGTCATTTTTAGACAGTTTAATGATAAATTGTTGCTCAATACATCTTCAACCGTAAGTAATTGATAAATTACAAAGAAAATCGTCTCATTGTGAGGCTGCATTTCTGCTTTGAAACGTCTCGTGATGAATTGACTTTTAAACTAATTCGTTGGTTCACTATTAGCTCCAGTATTCAAGTGTTTTATCATCAATTATAATTTCCGCACTTCTCTTTTAAACCAAATAATAATTCGCTAAATGAAAGAAATAATAGAAAAATGTAACTAAAGCTAATCAGCTAATTGTTTAATTAGTTGCAGCCCCGGTGTCATTAAGTGGTGCTCCGGGGGCTAATGGGGAACACGGCTTTGTGCTGGTTCAGACATTAATCTGTATTAAACAGGAGAGCCGAGGACAGTCGGATGCAGCAGACAACATGTGTACCACACTGTGTCGTGATTTAACATCCCCAGTGAAACTAACACGTCCAGTTGCCTCCAGCCTTTAATTACATCATAGATTTCCTGCTGATGAACGGGCAGAGAATTAACAGTGAACGGGCTAATTCACAGCCGCTCTCCACCCCCACACATGCTGTGTTATTGCTGTACAAGTAGATCACTGAGGGGTAAAAAAAAAAAAAGAGCTGGTTGCACTTAGCTACACAAACATTAGTATTAACGATTGGGCTGCCAGTTTGGAATTGGTGACAAACTGCAGACGGGCAAAAATTGGAGTCCGAAACCAATCAGGAAGTTAATGAGGAGAGAAATTACTCCTCTTTTCTCCTCCCACCACTGCTGAGGAGGAAGGAGAGAGAGAGGAGCCGGGAGGAGGCCAATCAAGTCCGAGGATTCTGGGAAATCCTGGACGTTTGTTATGAGCATGTTTCCGCGATCAGGAGATTATTCAACATACAAATGATAGTTTCTGATAATCAGAAATTAGAAATGCAGGTTTACTGGAATAATGTTTGGCTTTTAACAACAGCCAAACTACTTGGATCACATCTGATCAGGTTTTGATATTATGTGATTATGGGGATTGTCAAGAATCTTATTCAAAGGAAAATTACTTAGTTCTATTATATTTTGTGAGATAATAAACCATATAAAATGTTTTTTTTTTACATTTCTTTGGAGAACAGTACATTCATCTGTCTGAAGATGATTCATTTTAGTATTAATTTATCTGTTGATTATTTTCTTGATTGATAAATGAATCGTTTGGTCAGAAAACAGTGAAAAGGTTCATCAGAAGGTATCAAAGCTTAAGGTGACTCAAAGATCACAGAGATCACAGAGATCACAGAGATCACAGAGATCACAGTCACGTTCAAGACGCTGATATGAGTAAATATTTAATATTGTTGATTCGAACTTGATTGAATCGTTTCTGCTCAACTAACGATCCCACATGTATTTTTAATTTAATTTTACTTTGATGAGAGCTGATCATCCATAATTATTGAACTTTAGTACTTCATGAAGAAGTTTTTGCTTCTTTTATTTAACGAAAAAAATATTTATAAGTTCATTTCATGTACCGACCATGAATAATAACTGATCCATTTTTACGAAAATATACTAAACAATGAAGATTTTCATCTTCTTAATTGAAATCAAAATGACTGTCAGTTAGCAAATTAATCAGTCGATTATTACAGCACATCATCAAAACTATAGTTAAGTACTTCAAAGTACATGAGAGTATTCATTGAGGTGTAGTATAGTTTGATAGAGGAGATGAATCTGGATAAAACCTTGAATGAGAGTGAAACGTTAGTAACATGAGCGACTGTACTAACACAGGATCGTTGTAAACCAGCCTCAGTGAGTGTGTGTGTGTGTGTGTGTGTGTGTGCGTGTGTGCGTGTGCGTGTGCGCGTGCGCGTGCGTGTGCGTGTGCGCGTGCGTGTGTGCACAGACCTCTCCTGTTAACTGTAAAAGATCTAATGCTTTTGTTTAGCGTTCCCTCTGTTCCCTTTTTGCTGACTGACTCAATTTGCTATAAATCCTGAGCTTTGCTAAGACTCATTTCGCTGTGCGGTCGTTTTTATATCAGGTGAAAACAGCACGAACACAGACGACCATTTGTTCTGCAGTGCTGATGATACCACTCGGCTGTTTTGTCTCTCACTACAGTATTTCTCTTCTGCTTTTTATTTACTCGCCTTACTGTACCAAGACATTTTTATTTTATGTGTGATGCTGTACTGTCGACCCACAGGAGCCAATATGAGTCCATCATATTAACGACTTTGAGGAGTATCCAGAAAAAAAGATTTGTAGCTCGAGACCCGTGAAAGATTTGAGCTTTATCTGTTTTTTCAAACGCATGAACATAAGTCAGGACTGTGGGACAACAATTATTTCTTGTTCTTTTGGTTAAACATTATCCCACGAATGGTATTTTAACCAAACACACAAAGCCCACTGAGCTACATATAATATAAGTACTGTAATATCTACACTGGACAAAAATATTAATGCAACATACACAATCTTTTAGATTATATTATATTTTATAAATCGCACTGCAGATGAGTGCATTCAGCATTCAATGAACAAAACAACCATCAGAATTGGTCAGGGAAGTTCTCATGTGGAGCTGATGTAGAGAAAAGTGAACGTTTGGGTCCGTTTGAACTTTTCAGGATCTGGATCCTCGTTCACTTCGCTCAGATGAACAGTTTGACATCTTGTTGTGTCCTTGTATTGGGATTGTATGGATGTGTTGTTGGATGTCAGATGTGTTCTCTCTGCAAACTGATTTCAACTATTCTGGAAAACAACATTTGCACTCATATTTTGGTTGAGCATAGAATTTAGAAATAGCAGCACGCTTTCAGCTCTCATCACTGTCGGAACCCGATCAGTTACAGGTTTTCCCTCTCGTCTCTGCAGCGTTCTCACCCAGCAGCATCAGCACCGCTCACGACCCCACCCTGACCTGCAGGTCCATCAGCGCCCTGCTCAGCTCCGACATCAAGGCTGAGAGCGAAGTCAGCGGCGAGACGGCCGACTTCTCCCTCAACGCCACCATCGACGTGGAAGGCATCAATTAAAGGAGCTAAGGATACGACCAAAGCATTTTTACACTTAATGTTCCTGTGAAACGGTTTCGTGGTTCACAGTTGTTTGTGTGATTCTAAGTCAAGTTTCTTGAGTTCAGTTCATCAGCTGGAAAGTTTTCAAACATGTGAAATTGAGGACGTTGATGAATGTGGAGCCCAAATATATCAATTAACTCTCGTGTCATCGTCACATCATATTCACATTCTGCTCAGTGCCAGTTTGAGCCCTTAACCTGTTCATAGCTCAACTGGTCGTTACACAGACTCTGGACCAAGGAGCTGATGGGATGAAATCTGTCCAACGTCCCGCTCAGCTGATTGAAGCTCTGGGTTTCAGTGCATGTGTGAGAGAAGTCACAGCCTCGCTTACAGGGCAGAACTGACAATGAAAAGTCACTACGGTTTGTAAAAACACAAACAAACACTAAACTTGTGGTTGGGTGCTTTTCTGAAGAAATAAGGAGACTGTGCCACCAATTTTATTTTGAAAAGGCAACAGCAAATGAGGGAACTCCCAAAACTCTCCTGGCTGACTAATATCACGTTTACACCTAAATTAGTGGCAATACACAGGTTTTTTAAAAGTGGGTAAACCTGCTATAAAAAAGCGATTGATTCCCATCACCTGTAGCGGAGAGTGACTGTTTTTTTTCCCATGTTGCATCATGTTCAGTGTCACAAACTAAAAGCTGAAGCTCTCTCACTTCACTGTGTCGCCAAATTAGCAAGTTCACCAGGTTGTTCTGTTCCATCGCTGCCGCTCGGAGCCGATAGAAACACGTCTGTACTGCACTTACCGGACCGATGCTTTGACCTCACCACTCACGTACATGTGGGTGGTGTTGAGATATTTGTAATTGTTCACAAAGAACAGCCATCTCTTCAGAATCAGGCCGTTTGGACGAATACTTTGTTACGACAATTTATAAAAGTTGACTAAATGTAGAGTAAATACGTCTGACTGGTCGTTTACTGGTTTTTCTGTCCTGTTAAAGTTCTTAAGTGATTTTTATCATTCAATATAGAAAGTGATGCAATATTAAAATCCTTTCGTAGTTTACATTAACTGTAGTTTCCAAAGTGTTTCCATTAGTTAATGATTTGTTTCATAAGTCAGATATTATTGGACTGTTTTTGACAATCAGACGACGAACGTGGTGTTTGCTGAGACGGATGTTTTTGAGAAATGAATTTTGACAATACAGTAACTTGTGTATTACTATATTACTATTATCCTTCAGCTGTGGTCCAGTCGTTCTCGGTTACCACTGATTTGGTGCTTTGTAAGTTAAATGTTAAAAGTGGACACATGTTGTATGAGTTGCAACAATCAGTTGACAAATAAATAAATAAATTGACTATTTTGATAATCAATCAATTGTTTTAGTCATTTTTTTAATTGTGAGTATTTGCTGCTTTTCTCTGTTTTATTTCATCGTAAACAAAATATCTGTGTTGGTTGGATTCATAGTCTGTAAATAAAGATGGACGCCATGAGTTGATCTCCAAAAGTGAAGCCAGAGCATGTATATCGCCCTCTGGTGGCCGGCTGCAGTATAGGTCATAAAACCCCCCTCTTCCATGTTAGCAGACGGGACATGGAACCAAACTAAAAAGTCAAAATACACATTAAATACATGTTGAGATGATTCCTCTCTCTTTCCGTAGTTCTTATCACGTCTGTTCGAGTGTTTCTCATCCAGATGATAACATTTCTCTGAATCTGAATCAAAGCTCAGAGAACCTCGGGGACAGATCCTCCGTCAGAGACTGTCCTGTAGGACGAGTGCGACCCGCGGCTTCGCAGGGAGGAAGACAGTCTAACAGGCGGGTTCCACATGAATCATGTTCCCCTGCGTCGTGTTGGCGTGTGATGAGCAGCGGCTGCTTATTTATGACGCTGATCCGGCCTCTTCATCTATTCCAGACAATTTGCATCTCTATTGTATATTTAACCCCTTCGGTCCAAAGAGTTCAGTTATTAACACGGTTCATACAACACAACTCATTTAATCCTTATAATTATAAGTTTATCTATCAAGTACTTGTTGTTTTCAGCTTCTCAAATGTAAGAATCTGATAATTTGTCGTTATCTTAAATAAGAGGAAATTAAATATTTTGGGGTTTCGGTCAATTTGGTTTTGGAAATTTGAAGACTAATGAGTTCATAACAAAAATAATTGCATGTTGCAGACATAGACTGGATGGACGACATGACAGCTCCAGAACCTGAAGCTAAATCCTTTTGATCGCCCCCCCCTGGTGGCTAGCTGCAGTCATACACCCTGCCTCCTCCATGTTAGTGGACGGGAAAAGTTGTATTAGTCGATAGATGTCTTTTGCTGCTTTCAGATCTTCACTGAAGTCTGGATATTTTTGTGAAATCATCGTGAAAGATGACGAGATTTGAGTGATCAGGGACGAGGCCGGTGTCAATGTGCCGTAAACAGAAATACGATATTTCCTGGACCATCTCCTGCTGCTTCTTCATATGTAAAAAAACAAAGTCCCAAAAAATGCCTGGACCCAAATGTTCGTATATTCTCGTGTCTGAGAATGACTTCAGTAAAGCGAGACACAGACTTGTTTTCAATATAAACAGCAATAACCCGAAAACAAACTCAGAAGGTGAAAGTAATCTCGTCTTGGCCACTTTTGAGTTGTGGTGTTTAAAATGTTTATTAAAAAAAACAACTCGACAACTTTTTCTGCCACTGTGAAGCTGTGTAATGAATAGTGTTTATGTGTTCATGTGTTTTATGGAGACTCGTTCCCAGTTGCAGGCTTCGAAAGTGTTTGTGTTTGAATGAGACAGCAACAAAAGTAATTTGGAGCCTGTGAGTTTATGTCGCTACAAGTTTTAGGGGAATAAAGTCGCTCTAAGTGATGGAGTGTAAATGTGATGCCGGGAACAACAATATAAAAACAGAGTAAGAAAATTACTTGTATTTTCTTTCTGCTGCGCCGTGGGAACATTCATTGGATTCTGCCCCATCTGTTGTAATCAATAACGTGACCATCTTGTTTTTTTATGAAACGCACTTACTCTTAATTTCATCCACCAGTGGTTTTAGAGAGAAGAATGTGGAGTTACCTATAAGGCTTTGACATTATAAATCACCTCTTGAGACCAGATTGTGCAGCAGTATCGATTGATCCTGATATATCACAGAAATTTACTGTCACTTCTGTTTTCAATTAAAGATACAATCAGTCAGATAATGACTTAATTGGATTTTACAGAAGATTGAGTTTTATTGCCCCGTGCTTTACGAGTTTAGTTAAGGAAGGCCATTTTATCACGGTTGTCAGGGGCGACCCGCCGCCGCTGCCTTGTCCTTCTGTAGCTGCTGCCCCACCGCGCAGGGGAGAAAGTGTCACAGGATTGGTTTTCCTTGAGCTGCCTCTGCCTCTATGAATCACGCCCTCCCATAATAGATAAAATCTGCTCGGATCCCTCCGTGACACCTCCCGCTGGAGTGATGGCGGCTCGATACAGACAGAAAGTCTGGAGGAGGACGCCGGGAGCTCAGAGGTGGAAACTTAAGACTAGAAGTGCAAACTTTGAAGGAGTAGCTCACTGCGACGGCGTGCGTTCAAAACAGAGACGAGGACAAACAAAAAGGCAGAGGGAGTTTTGAAGAGGTGGATTCCTTATTATGTATTATTGAGGCTTAACCATTAAATATTTACATTTATGAACAGAACAATTAACAAACAGAATCTAATTATTTCATTCTTTAAAATGATTTTCTCCTCCACAGTAATGGAACCAACTTCCTGCACCGAGACTCAAGATCATCTGATATTTTGTTATTGAGACTAATTTGTTAGTTTTTTGGTTGTTCAGCATTTAAAAGATCTTTATTTATTTTTATTTTTATATAAAAGACAACTACAACAAAAAATAAATGTTTACCAACCCCCCAAACATATTTCAATTGGTAACTGGTGGTAATTAAATGAATTTAAGAAGTTATATAGTGTTATAAAGTGTGTTTGCAGCTGTTAGTCTGTCCCTGTGTGTGTCTGCAGTTGATAGTCTGTCCCTGTATGTGTCTGCAGTTGATAGTCTGTCCCTGTATGTGTTTGCAGTTGATAGTCTGTCCCTGTGTGTGTCTTCAGTTGATAGTCTGTCCCTGTGTGTGTCTGTAGTTGATAGTCTGTCCCTGTGTGTGTTTGCAGTTGATAGTCTGTCCCTGTGTGTGTTTGCAGTTGATAGTCTGTCTCTGTGTGTGTAGTTGCAGTTGATAGTCTGTCCCTGTGTGTGTCTGCAGTTGATAGTCTGTCCCTGTGTGTGTCTGCAGTTGATAGTCTGTCCCTGTGTGTGTCTGCAGTTGATAGTCTGTCTCTGTGTGTGTTTGCAGCTGATAGTCTGTCCCTGTGTGTGTCTGCAGTTGATAGTCTGTCTCTGTGTGTGTTTGCAGTTGATAGTCTGTCCCTGTGTGTGTATTGCAGTTGATAGTCTGTCTCTGTGTGTGTAGTTGCAGCTGATAGTCTGTCCCTGTGTGTGTCTGCAGTTGATAGTCTGTCCCTGTGTGTGTTTTCAGTTGATAGTCTGTCTCTCTGTGTGTGTCTGCAGTTGATAGTCTGTCCCTGTGTGTGTCTGCAGTTGATAGTCTGTCCCCGTGTGTGTCTGCAGCCCGGTGTTGTGCGATGACAGAACAGTTTGAAGGACGGGCTCGGAGCTCTGGTCGTAAACGTCCAGCCCCGAGAGCCAAGCACCAATAAACCGTCTGAAATAGACGAGACTAAACCAAGTGCATCCACAGCTAATCTGAGGATGTTACCCATGGTTCGTCTTTACACCGGCTCGGTGGGATCCGGGAGCTCCGCCCCACAAGTTCCCCCGAGAATATGAGTTCAGATTATATTTACAAGTTGAGAAATGGAAATTGAAATTAATAAAAAATAAATTGCATTGGACTTTTTCAAAGAAGCGTCCGCATTATACTCTCAGATCATAGACTGTATAAAAAGATGGATGACTCGTCTCCACTTCCTCTATCGGGCGCTGCCATCTTGTCATTTTGACGTCATGTGGAGCCACAATACGCGCTCTCGACCAATCACAGGTCGGTCTCAGCTGCCAATCATGACATTACTCCGCGTTTTTATCTGCTCAAATAACTAACTTCAACTTTCTAAAATGACAGAAACCATCTTCGAGAAACATTTATTTAACCTCTACTTTGATTATATTGAAGTCCGATCTGCTAACATGGAGGAGGCAGATTTATGACAATACTGCAGCCGGCCACCAGGAGGCAACCGAGATGTTTTGGCTTTACTTTTCCGTGAGCTGTCATGTCGTCCATCTTTATTTGCAGTCTACGACTTAGACAGTCGCACTAAATCGTTTAATTATTGATCATAATATGTTTGGATGCAGAAGAGGAAACAAAAACTTTCATGTGGAAAACCAGAGTCTGTTAAATCAGTTAAAGAACAAAAGCTTATTTACTTAAAGGTTTCATTTTATACAAACACAATTATACACACACAGTTTCCACAAAGGGACACAAAATAACCACATATACAAACTAACCACAGAGGGACACACAATGACCACATATACAAACTAACCACAGAGGGACACACAATGACCACATAACGTAAGTGACCAGTAGCCCAGCAGCCAGCACAGACCTCTGGGCCCTGGTGCGTGACGGTGGACGTCTGAGCGATGTTGTGTTTCTACAAACGTCGCACTGATCCACACGTCTGGATAATTCCTCTGGAGCAGCTCGGGGCCCCGCCTCCCCGGGGAGACCTAAATCAGCGTTTCTGTGACAGCGCTTGTGTGTGGCGGCCACGCCCCCCAATCAGCGGCAGATAATAATAACCCCGCGCAGCAGAGGTCAGCTCCTCCCCCTGGACGCAGGCCTGCTGCAGGAGTTCCCTCTGGAAACATCCCAGAGAGCCAAGGTTCACTGAAGAAGTGACTGTGTCCTTCAAACTAAAATCTCAGATTCACGAAGCTTTGCACTAATATTCATGGTCCCAGAGGATGAATCTGATTTGATAATAACTTGACCTTTTCCATTTGCAACCACCAGGAGATTAACTTCTGTGAACATCTCAAGTAAACTATGGGATGAACTGTGATGAACATTAGTCAAGTTCAGTTCAAATCTTCAAATTTACAGAAATATAGTGACTAACTCATCCTGTCTAGTGTCATTAAAACCACTGCAGAGGAAGAAAGTGGAATATTATTATTGTTATTATTATTATATTACTGCAGTTTTATCAATTTGAAAGGAAAATAATCTCTGGAGACTATTTGCCTGTAGTCGGTTCATTCACACATTTTATGTTTTAATCTCTTCAGTGGACTTTAAACTTTATTCTTCTAGTTATTATATTAGACAAGTTTCATTTGCAAATCGAATCTTGAGCTTTTCCACTTCAGCTGTTTTTCTGTTTTCTGAATTTCCACTAATTATTATGTGAAAATATACATTAAAACAATGCAGCTACTCATGGTCCCCAGATGATGAGTTGAAAAACAAACTCACTTTTCAGTCAGTGTCACCACAGGTTACATTTTATGAACAAATAATGATAAAAATAATGATGTCTTCTTTTATTTATATGCTCAGAGTGCAAATAAACAAATGTTAGCTCAGGATGAGGGACATTCATGTTAATAATGGTTAATTTTAAAGTGCCAAAATAAGATAAGAATTTATAAGAATGTTTATACATGTTATCACGTTTTATTATCTAGAATCTTATTCTTTTTTCTCACAGGTTAAAACGTGATGCAGGTGAATTGTCCTCCTCATCACAGAATCCCTGTATCTGATGAAGAACATATTAAGTGCTGGTGTTGTGAGATGCAGATGTGAGCTGAGGACATTTAGCTGGTGTCAGAATCAAACCATCAGGCCTCGTGCCGTTTACCCTGCAGCCGCAGTATAAACTTTTATTCCGGTTTGTGTTTGACTCTTTATCAACGAACAACATGAATAAATTTATTACGCGTTCAGCCGCTGCCTCCCACTCTCACAAATCTACTCGGCCGGCACAAACTGCAGAGCCTCTCTAGTCACCTTGAAATTTCCTCTGCTATTTTCCAATTAAAAGCTTAACAGCCCTGGAGAGCGGCTCCATGTGGGGAAGTTTACCGGCCTCTTATTCTCTGCACAAGCCGCGCTGCCTCGGATCCCATTATTTGCTTGAATAAACCTTTTTTACGGTCAGAAATGGGCCCCGGCTTTGTCCGGTGTTATGTTTCAATGCCCTCTATTAGTGGAGCAGAAGGGACGTATCAGCATCCTGACATAGTTCCCAAAGGGCCTTTACACATGTAGAGAGCTAATCATGGAAGTTATGTACAAGTGTGTAAAAGCAGCAGCAGCAGCAGCAGCAGTGTGATGAAATCCTGTGAACCTGCAGAGAGGAAACAAACTTCCTCACTTTATCAAATCAGTCAAACTCAAATCTGTCAGCTGCTCCTCTTTTAAATCCACATATTCCTCCTTCTTATCCTCTTTTTAAATCCACATATTCCTCCTTCTTATCCTCTTTTAAATCCACATATTCCTCCTTCTTATCCTCTTTTAAATCCACATATTCCTCCTTCTTATCCTCTTTTAAATCCACATATTCCTCCTTCTTATCCTCTTTAAATCCACATATTCTCCTTTTTACCATTCCTTCTTCCTCTTTAAATCCATATTCCTCCTTCTTATCCTCTTTTAAATCCACATATTCCTCCTTCTTATCCTCTTTTAAATCCACATATTCCTCCTTCTGCTCCTCTTTTAAATATATTCTCCTTCTTACTTTAAATCATATTCTCTTCCCTAATATTCATCCTTTACTCTCTTTAAACACATTTCCTCCTTCTTATCCTCTTAAACCTGTTTTATTTCTGCTCTACGTTTGATCTTCAACCTGCTTTTAACTTGTTTTCATTGTTCGTCTTCTATTCCATATAAATACTGAACCATATAGTGGATTTATATGTTTTAAGTGATAAAATTACAAAGCTGTTAAGTTGATTTAGGACTTAACATCTTTCAGTATTTATGAAGCTATGAAAAAGTTTAATTCTTAGTTTAACTGTCACCTTTTTATTGATAAAATATATATTTTAAGTCACATTCTTTATGGAGCCAGTTGGACATTGACTTCAGATGTTGATATATTGATATTAATGGACTTACAGTTCAGTCATTTATGTCCTCAAACTCCTGCAGTTTGTGTTTTAAACTACTTTTAAACTATATAGATATTTAAACGGTTCATCTGCAGGAACCTGCTGTTTGCATGTGGAGAGTTTCAGTTTCCTTCAGTTGACATCTGAGGACATTTAAATGTATTTATGCAGTTTGTTCTATTTTAATTTTACATTTTGTTGCATGTTAATTGTTGAAATTACGAATTGTATGTCTATAACTCAGATTAAGCTGAGTGTGGATCTGATGTTAAACCCCAGAGGAAGTAATGGTTTAATCCTCGAAGTGATCTTGAGAGTAGTTTGATGTTGAACCCAGAGGAAGTGGGTCTGATTTAAACCTCAGAGAAGTGGATCTGATTTTAACTCAGAGGAAGTTGTCTGATGTTAAACCTCAGAGGAAGTTAATCTGGTTTTAAACCTCAGAGGAAGTTAATCTGGTTTTAAACCTCAGAGGAAGTGGATCTGGTTTTAAACCCCAGAGGAAGTAGTTTGATGTTAAACCTCAGAGGAAGTTGATCTGATGTTAAACCTCAGAGGAAGTGGATCTGGTTTTAAACCTCAGAGGAAGTAGTTTGATGTTAAACCTCAGAGGAAGTAGATCTGGTTTTAAACCTCAGAGGAAGTAGTTTGATTTTAAACCTCAGGGGAAGTTGATCTGGTTTTAATCCTCAGAGGAAGTGGATCTGGTTTTAAACCTCAGAGGAAGTAGTTTGATGTTAAACCTCAGAGGAAGTGGATCTGATTTTAAACCTCAGAGGAAGTATTTGTGATGTTAAACCTCAGAGGAAGTGGATCTGGTTTTAAACCTCAGAGGAAGTGGATCTGGTTTTAAACCCCAGAGGAAGTGGATCTGGTTTTAAACCTCAGAGGAAGTAGTTTGATTTTAAACCTCAGAGGAAGTTGATCTGATGTTGAACCTCAGAGGAAAGTGGGTGTGGATCTGATGTTGGACCTCAGAGGAAAGTGGGTGTGGATCTGATGTTGGACCTCAGAGGAAAGTGGGTGTGGATCTGATGTTGGACCTCAGAGGAAAGTGGGTGTGGATCTGATGCTCAGCAGCTTCTGTGTCTCCTCTTCGTCCTCACGTGGACGTGTTTCGGGAGCGTGCGGGTAGCAGCGTTTGGTTACTCGTCTCCATAAGTGCGTGTCAGGCTGATGCGAATCAGTCCGAGGAGGAAAAGGTGGATCCTCCAGCCGACACGTCTCCTCCTCAGCTGCGTGTGCGTGACAACAACACTCCCGTCCCCGCCTCGCCTCTGCGCACATGCACTTGTGCGTCCGGGAGAACCCGCCGACAGGATGAATGGATACGGCTCTCCGTACCTGTACATGGGGGCTCCGGTGTCCCAGCCCCGGGCCCCGCTGCAGAGGACCCCCAAGTGCGCCCGGTGCCGGAACCACGGGGTCCTGTCCTGGCTCAAGGGCCACAAGCGCTACTGCCGCTTCAAGGACTGCACCTGCGAGAAGTGCATCCTCATCATCGAGCGCCAGCGCGTCATGGCGGCGCAGGTGGCGCTGCGCCGGCAGCAGGCCAACGAGAGCCTGGAGAGCCTCATCCCGGAGTCCCTCAGGGTGCTGCCCGGCATCGGGCTGCCCGGGGCCGGCGAGGGGAGCCAGGGCACCCCGCAGAGCTCCGACGAGCTGGAGCTGAGGTGGAGCAGCTCGGAGCCGGTGCAGGCCGCAGCGCAGACAGGTACAGGAGGAGGAGGAGGAGGAGGGTGGAGGAGGAAGATCCAAGTGTTTAATAATGTTCTTTATCAAATGTGTTTATTCACAGTTGAGAATGAAAGTTATAATAAAATGAGACGTTCTGTCCAGAGCTATATTTGTTTGTTAGACAGAAAAACAATGATACAGATAATTTATTAATTTAAAAATGATTCCAACAGTTTTAAACATTTGTTTAAACATAAAACTTTCCAAAATATTTGTTGTTAAAAAACATTTTAACGAAGATATATTATAAATGTAAAAAAAAAAAGAGCCAACGATTTGTGGTTGTTAATTTAATCTTTATAAACAGTTTCTGGTTTGATTTCAAGATGTTTAAATGTTTAAATGTCTTCAGATGATGTCATTTGTTTCTTACATTTTTTGTGTGTATTTCAATAAGTAAAGACATTTTCCTAAAAGTGAATAATAAGATTTAAACACTCAGTTCAGATCTTTATTATCTGAAATCTCTAAGAGATAAAATAACTTCACACGTTTGGACAAAACTAAGTTTAAAAAGAGATGATTTAATAAATACTAAATATTAAGCCTAAACATTTATCATTTCTTCAAAGAAATCACAGAACATGATGGAATAAATTATTCTACTGTGTTAAAGATGAAATATGATTCGTGTTCTGTGACGTTTTATAAGATATTTGTGGAATTTCTTTTTTCATTTGGATTCGTAAAAAATACACAAACCTCCAAAGAATATTTATTATTATATTATATTATTTGAATCATTTTATTTTATGTCAAAAGAAAATATTGTTCAAATAGTTTACTTTTACTTTTGCAAATGAAAAAATAGTAACAATCCTTATAGACTTTTATTATCATTTTAATAATAATAAAATTATACAGAATTATATTGTAATTTGTTTTATATCTGAAGGAAAAAATTAAGTTTCAATTATTTTTAATTGCAAATGTAAAAAGAAACAAACCCCCTGATTAAATACTTTATGATTTTATTTTTTTCCAATTCATTTGAAGGCTTTTGCAGGGATGAACATTCCTTAGTTTAATATTTGAAATTAACTAATAAGTGTGTTTGGTCATTATTAGTCATGGTTCTATTTTTCTTTTTGTATTTATCGAATATGACCCTGTATTTGTATATTTCATTTTTTTCCCCTGCAAGGCCATGATAATAAATATAATATAAATACATATAACTATATACAATAATCCACAATAACAACTCGTGGATTTAATTGTCTTGATAAATTAATTTGTGTAATTTTAAACCAGTAGGCTAAAAAACGTGTAATGCTCAACACTCATTGGTGTAAAGAGATGATTTTTCGTTACAAAATTACCTGATAATTAAATTAATAAATCGAATAACTGTGAATTGGATTAATAAACATTTCTCCTCTGTAGCACAAAGTGTTTTTCTATTGTTTGGACTCATGAACAGATCAGCTGACTCACATCAGTGTTAAATGATGCAAACACATTCAATCCGATGTAATCACACTACTTCAGTCAGGGGGTCAACTTCACATGGGACAGTGAGTTTGTGTTCAGAGGAGGAGAAGGAGATCTGAGGAGGAGGAGACAACAAGTTTCCTCCTGCAGGAGAGTTTACAGCAGGTTTACATTAAGTTTACAGCAGGTTTTCTTTGGTTTCACTGGAGAAAGGTTAGTTTCCTCAGTTTTGTGTTTCTCTGCTGACACGTGTTGTGTTTCCTGCAGAGACGGAGGACGGAGCTGATGATGCGTCAGGAGGAGAGAACTCCTCCAGTGAGAAGGAGCAGGAGCCGCTCAGCTCCCCGGAGGCCTCCAAACCAAACTCCTGCTACACCCCGGAGCCTCCGGAGACCCCCACCCAGCCGGAGGAGAGCCGCTACAGCCTCCCCAAGGCCGGCGCCGAGAAGGAGGCCAAGACCGAGAGCCCCCCCCACAAGTACCCGGTGGGCCCCGCGGAGCAGAGCGTCCTGATCGAGGGCCTCGCGGGCTCCATCAACCTGCCCTTCAGCCTCCGGGCCAACCGGCCCCCGCTGGACGTCCTCAAGAAGATCTTCCCGGCTCACAAGCCCCCGGTGCTGGAGCTCATCCTCCGGGGCTGCGGGGGGGACCTGGTGGGGGCCATCGAGGTGCTGCTGTCCAGCCGGAGTCCGGACGCGCACACGCACGCTGACGAGCACCTGGTGCTGCCCTCAAACGGACACCTGTTCGAGCACGCGCTGGGCTCGTACCACCCGGTGTCCTCCTCCGCCAAGTGGTCGGTGGGCTCCGCGTTCCGCGTGCCCGAGTCCCTGCGGTTCACGACCGACCCCTCGGGTGTGGTGCCCGCGGGCCCGCTGGGTGTGCCCCTGCAGCACCCGTCCTTCCCGCAGCCCACGCGCTACCCGCTCATGCTGCGCAACTCTCTGACGCGCAGCCAGGCGGGTCCGTTCGTGCACAACGACGTGACCCTGTGGAATACCATGGCCCTGCAGCAGCAGTACCAGCTCCGCTCGGCCGCGCAGTACGTGTCCCCCTTCTCCCCCGCAGCCCCCGCAGGACCCGGGGGCCCCGTGTTCCGCAGCGCCCCCATCCTCCCGTCCAGGGCCCCCGAGGAGCCGCGCATCAGCATCCAGGAGGAGAGCTGCACGCTGGGGCCCAAAGCAGGCCTCTACTCCCCCGAGGAGGAGTACGAGGAGCGGTCTGACTCCGCGGACTCCCGCATCCTCAGCTCCTCCACCTGAAGGAGACTCTGAGGATGGACTGAAGCAGCAGGGGAGAACCAAAATGTATTAGTGTGTGCGTGTCTGAGTGCGTGCGTGCGTGTGTGTGTGTGTGTGTGTGTGAACAATCACCCTCTTTAACCCCCTGACGTCACATCACCCCCCTCATCCTCTGGACCAGTCTATGAGCTGGACTCGACCAAAAATTTGGATGAATGTAAAAAAACACTGTGATCGAACCATTATTTTGAAAACCCCGCCACGTGTTTCCTGTCAGCATGTTTGTTACTGTGACGTAAAGATGTAAAGATC
This sequence comes from Hippoglossus stenolepis, assembly GCF_022539355.2. Taxonomy (NCBI): domain Eukaryota; kingdom Metazoa; phylum Chordata; class Actinopteri; order Pleuronectiformes; family Pleuronectidae; genus Hippoglossus; species Hippoglossus stenolepis. The sequence continues at coordinate 27,432,007 of NC_061491.1, forward strand.
GTCAGTGCATGTTGAGATAAGCCAAATAAACCCGAGGTGTCCGAACGGATCCGAACCCTGTCGTCACTGCTCCGGACTCCACGTTCATTCAGGTAAATCTCAATCCACAGCAAATAGAACAAATACATCCGCATCGTCCACATTTACACATTAAATATGACTTTTTATTTAAAATATAAAGGTCAGAACATCTGGAGTGAGAGTGAAGCTGCTGCAGGAATATTAAACACAACAGAGACAAGTCAGATGTGATTGTTTAGTCTGATTTCACTTCACTCGTTAAGCTTTTCAAAGCACTAAACATTTATTATGTTAAATGGTTTATAGCATTAATATTGTTTCTGTAGACATAAGCACATTTTAATATCTAATGTATTCGTCAACAATCATCTTTATATCCTGTTATTTAATCAGTTTTATTTTATTTGTCAGTTATTATGTGTTTGACAGCAACAACCACTCATGTTGACAAATTAATTAATAAACAGATGTAATTATAGTGAGTTGTAGCCAAGTTATTTAATATGTATATTCTGCTTATAAACAATAAATATAGATACAGTTTATAAATGTTAAATTTTATGCTTTTTAAATATTTAACAAAAGAAGAGACACGTTCTATTAGTTAAAACTACAGATATGTTTTAACAGAATATATATATATCAATGCATTCATGTGTGACTGGTAAACGTGCAGCTAATTTAAATTACTTAATAAACCTCTGGGTACTTTTAAACTCATAAATATAATTCATATATAGTTTGCTATTGTTTTTATTATTATTATGAATTTGCAAAGTAAATACAGTTTAATAGATGTTAAAGTATTTTCAGAGTATTTTCAGAGTCAGTGTAACAGGAAGTAAATGTACTTAGTTACCTGCAGCTTCAGTCCTTCCACTCAAACCTTTCCGATGCTGCCCTCTAGCGGCGCAGGGATTCAAACCATCTCCAGGGTTTCAGCTCAGCTCAGTGGATTCACTCCTCAAAAGTAATAAAGGACAATATTCATCATCTTTGAATCGTGAGTCAGTTATAAAGTAGAATCATCCTCTGAGGGATATTTTAAATTCAGAGTTAAATTCGTCTTCACTGATTTTTGTTCCTTTCAACAATATGATAAATCGGATCACGTCCCTTCAAACAATTTATTCATTAATTTGGAAAAATCTAAATTATCATCTCTCCCTCTTCCAGTCCCAGGATCTCAGTTATATTTTAATTAACATCTTGAAAAAATAATAAGTAAAACACCCCGAGACTGAAACCTTTTCTTTTGGTGTTTAAAAGAAAGTGTGATGTTGTTTTAGCTGCTTTAGTCTGACACCTAGTGGCCAACAGGGTGAACATCAGCCTTTTATCATTTCATACAAAACACACGAAGCTGCTGGAACATGAAGAAGGATCACCTGAGCTGCTGATTTAAATTAAAGCAAATTATATGAAAGTGATGAGAATTTTTAATTGAGGGAATATGATTTTGATGCACACAGGGTTTGCAAAAATACCATTATCTTTGATTAAAGACATTTTTAAAAGTCTTAAAATCAAATATAATTTAATTTAATTACAATTGAGAACATGAATTAATTGACATGTCTCTTCCCAGCTGTAAAAACACAGATTCCTTATATGAATCAACCTGAACCCAGATCATTAGAAGAGATTAACAAGTTAAAAACAATAATCATTGAATGACTGAATCACGTGAAGCTGTTTTCTACGTCCTGAGACACGATCGAACAGCTGCTGCAGCAGGTTCCACTTCAGTCCAGAGGTGGATGACGTCTCCTGACAGCCCAGCAAGAAAAATATTATATATTTACGACCTTTTGTAAATGAAGATCAAGACATTTTAAATCAATCTATTTAAATTTAGTGCTTTTTAAAGACTTTAAAACCTTTAGATATTCTTTATAGATGAGTGAAGAGAAATAATTTTATATTTATTTATCTCAGATACAGCTGTACTAAGCATACAAGTAACAAGGTGCAAACTAAATATCAGACATTAAGTTCATATTATTTCTTATTACGATATAGATAGACAGATATATGGATAGATAGATAGATAGATAGAGATAGATAGATAGATAGAGAGATAGATAGATAGAGAGATAGATAGATAGATAGATAGAGAGATAGATAGATAGAGAGATAGAGAGATAGATAGATAGATAGACTGATAGATGTACTTTATTGATCCCAAATTGGGAAATGAAGAAGCAATACAAACACATACGAAGAATTAAAATAACTCAAAATTGAATGTAATAATCATGAAATGTACTAAAAACTGAGTAAATAAAGCACAATAAAGTACTAGAATACACAGTAAAGTACTAAAGACAATAGAACAATGAATAAGCGAATAAACGAGACTAAATACAAGAGATGACAAACTGTGAACAAGAGACACGTGTGCACAGCTGCAACAGTTGTTTGCATTTAAAGAAAAGTAAGTACGACTTAAATAAAATATGAATATAAGATTATTCCAGGAGTAATCAGAGTTTAGCTTGTTTCTCCATGTGAAATGTAATAATCTTATTGATCTGGATCATTATCCATCAAAGGTGAAGATGATGTGATAGAATCCAAACAGTTAGATGTCCTCCACATGCAGATCCGCGTGAGGCCTGCGTCCGATCCACAGCTGAGGGACACGTCCTCCTGTTTGTTGCACATTAGCCGTCAGGGGTCGAGGTGTCAGACCCTTCAGACAGAGACAAATGTCGTCCCGCCTGGTTTTGTCTTCAGCAGCATGTGTTGTCGGTCCATCAGAGGCTAATTAACATAACAGGGTCCCCAGTGATCCCACACTGCTCCTGTGTCTACACACGGCTCCTGTTACACTTTACGGCCGGCACAGCGGGACACTTCCAACAAGATGCTGTTGTTTCAATCAGCAGCAAAAGTAAACTGGACAGCGTGTGAGAAAGTGTCATCCAGGGTCTGTGTCTTTCTCCGGGGAGCAGCCGCTAAGACGTGTTGTAGCTTAAACTGTGTATTCAGAGTATTGTGTTGTGTGTTCCAGACAACATCCTACACATCACGTTAAAGAGATAATACTGCAGTTTAGATACAAATAAACAAGAAAGAATCTTATAACAGCTCCTATGGTGATTCAAAAATACCACAAGGTCACCATCCAATCTAAAATGCTTTGTTTTTAAGAATAACTTTGACCTTTCCTACTTTATCCCACTCATCTGATGCCCTTGAGTATTAAAAATGCACAATATTTTGTGTAAAGGAAATAAAGAACTTCTTAGTTTATGTTTGCATCATAATGTCCGAGATCTCTTCAAGTATCAACTCCTACAATATCACCAAACCAGTTAATAACCCTGGAACTCCAAGAATTCAAAGACCTGAGAACGAGATGAATCCATTCAGGAACCCAGAGGATCCAGAACCTCCTCAAGGATCCAGGAAACTCCTCGAAGATCCATGGACCTCCTGCAAACCAAAACCTCCTGTGACGACTCCAACAACTAACAACATCCGAGACAACTCAGGATAATAATAACTTTATTTGTATAGCACTTATCGAAGCAAGGTATCAAAATAAAAGGTATTCAATTCAATCTGAAGGATCAAATCCTAACATAACAAGGTGGAGACCCACAATGAGCAGCACTCTGGTGACTATGGAGAGAAAGAAACAGAACCAGAGTCAATGTGGACATCATCTCCCTCGACCAGTGGAGAACAATGGGGAGCAGTGGAGAGAGGGAGACCAGGATCCCTGGAATCACCTTGAGGAACTCCTTGAGACCTCCCTTATCCCTTAAATCAGTTTAAGCATCTAACTTCTCCAGGATTTCCAGAACCAACACGACCTAGAACTTCTTCAGGAATGAATGGATTCCCTTCAAAGAGAAGAGGAACCTCCTCCAGCACCACAACCCTCTCAGAGTCCTCTTGAACCTCCGTCAGATTCCCTGAGATCCTCCGTCACACCCCTGTTATGTGTGGAATTCCTTCAGGACTCCCTGAAACGTCCTAAACGACTCCTGGAAATCCACTCAAGCACCTCCAGACCCCCCCCCACCCCCACACACACACACACTGCTGCTCCATAATGAGGCAGCGGACACAGACAACACATTTCACCTGGAGGGTCGAGCTCCGTGCGGATCGTCCTGTCCGACCATCCAGCCTCGCTCACCACATCAAAGCATTCCTGGCGTGGAAGCGGCCGCCCGGTGTGGGGGGGGCGGTCGTAACCTCTGTGATAAATTAAGACCAAGTGGCAAATAAAGCTGCACCTGCAGGTCCAACGTCTTCACCTCCAGCACATGGAGGAGCCACATCTGGAGAACAACACCAGGGACGACTCCCCTCATGATGCTTCTCTCCTTGTAACAGAAGAAGAAGAAGATCACAGACACGAGGGCGGAGCCTTCAAATCGGTTTCTAACACGATGGGGAACAATATAAAACTGCACAAATAAAAGTACTGGTGCAGTGTTTCTGCTCATAAGGAGCTGAAATATAAAGTGTTAAACACAAACAATACAATAAACTGTACAAGTGATAATATTATCTGTATTAAAATAAAACCATCCTGTCGTAAAAGCACATTTCTATAGATGATTGTTTCAGAAATATAAAGTTACACAAAGAAAAATACCATCAAGTAAAACATGGAATTTGTTTATAAATGTACTTTAAATGAGTTTAATTCAGTTAGAGGTAGAAGATCAGGGTTAAAACATCTGTGTTAGCTAACTGTGCTAACAGACTGCGCCCATTCAAGAGTACAGACATAATGACAGATGAATAAAAGCTTTATGAATAAACACACTTATACACAGATTCCATAAAAATCCAGAAAACAAACCAGTTCCAGAAGATTTTTAAAAGTCTCAAGTTTTAAATCTGATTATTATGATACTGGAAAAGACAAAAAGTCATAAGTTTACAATTAAAATAACCTGAATCCTTTAAAATAAGACATAAAATACAAATATTACATTATTACTTTTAGGTAATCAACTGGATATTAAAAAATAGCTAATAGATGATTGACTAACCACTTAAGATTTGTCATTTGTTTTGCCATCATCCAGTTTTAAAGATGTAAAACCAGAAGGACCGTGTTCACCACGTCCATGACAGAGATTCATGTCCTTCTTCAAACGTGTTCATTCATTTCACATCACAAGTAAACACGTGAGACAAAAGCCTCGAGTCCAACAGGCGTCTTTCAGCAGCGACTGTATTGTGTCGTCGTCGGTTCCCATGAAAGTCAGTTGGTCGCTGCAATGTCTCTTTTTCACTCCTCTGAGTCGAAGGCTTTTCTCTCAATACGCTGCGAACAAAGGGCCGGACGTCAAGAGGAAGGTGGACATTCCTCTTTCCACCTCGGGTCCCACCCACAGAACACAGACCTGGATCTGCTCCCTCTGCTGCGTCTGTTTGGAGACGGACGTCTTCACGTAGGAGGAGGAAGCAAGAAAAAGACATTTAAAGCACAAACACTGAGGGAGAAAGGAAGAAGATTCGTGTCAAAGTTAAAGTTGAACATAAACTGTTTGGTTAAAGTGTTTATTCAAGAGATGTCTTCAGTCTGGACACATTGTTATTGGAGTTATGCTGAAATGTTTGAGTTAAGATATAAGATTGTGTTGAGCACTAAGGGACGAGGTAACGTTTGGTCTATAAAGTGTATCATAGGTCAGTATCAAGGTCGAGATCATGGTTTGGAAATATAGTCTTAAAGTTTGGGGTTTTTTTACGGGTAAAGATGATTATTTTTATTATTTGGGATTATAGTGTTACAGTGATAATTGTCCACAGCTGGTGATGTGCGGTGTTAGAGGCTGTGGGTGTATCTCAGGTGAGGCTCTGGTTGTTTGGTGCAGGACAAGCTGACATTGTGTTTTTTAGTTGGAGGTGTGATTGTTGTGAAAACAGTGTTATCCTCCTGAGCTTCTTGTGCCAGGACGACGGACTGTATCAACCTGCATGACACATTTATCACCTTCCCATCTGCCGGGTCACTGACGGCTCAGTAAACACACCGTCTGACAGAGGCTCATTAGAACCTGCTTCACCACAGAGATACAGATAAATATACACATCACAGGATCTTACACCAGAGCCCTGGAAGTGTCTGCTTCTCTTTTATGGGACTACATTTAAAAAATACTTTAAACATCATCTGTTGTGTTGTAATCTGCAATCTGAGTCCTTTCAAACAGATTTAATTTGATTTAAGGGGGAAATTAAGAGATTAAAACGAGATTAAAAAAGACAATTTACCTAAATGACAACATACACATATACATTTTTGACTCTAAGTTAAAAACAACTCATAAATAATAAAGATAATGTCTGTGATGCAATAATACAACGTTTTTATAACGTGACACATGCAAAACAGAAGCAATTTAATAAAGTTATTTAAAGATAAACCACCAGAACATGAACTACATCCGTCCGTGGAGTCGTTCTTCTCAAGATGGAGGATCAGACCTTTCACAGATGACATCTGAGATTAGAGTTTCTCACCAGACACACACTTGTTGTTTTTAACTGCAATAAACACCATGCACCATTTTAATAAAATACAGTATTATACAATAGACCTTATTAATCCCAAAGGAAAGTCATGTGCCAGCTTGTTCCATCATTACAATAACAGTGACAACTTAAAAACACATCCACAGCTCCGTCCTCTGTGTCTGTGGAAAACAGACAAAGGGACTATTGAGTCTGTTGCTGTGCGTCAGTTCAACTGTGAAACTGAACTGTTTATGGACAACTAGCTGTGGTCATGTGCTGTAAAGAGCTCTATGGATAAGACAAGTTAGGTTAAGTTAAGTTAAGTTAAGTTAAGTTAAGTTAAGTTAAGTTAAGTTAAACCTTCCCTGATCCTCCTTGTGAAGAACTTAACAATCTACACATCAATGCAAAGGGAACATGCAGTTTTAAAAACATGAATACAAATAAAAATACTACATACGATAAAAGTAGAAATAATAATTATGTATATATATTCAACTCTGTTTTTAAAGTGTGCGATGTTACACATAGGTTGTGTAGTTGTGCGATTGTCCAGTTGTTGTCTGTATGAAATGTGCAGCAGACAACTATCTAAAAACAGCTGTTAACATATAAAAGTTATTTATTATGATGGGGATCGTTACTCAGGAAAAGTAATCACACTACTCTTCGTCGTTACTAGCTGAACCCCCTCCTCCTCCTCCTCCTCCTCCCCCGGGTAACTGCTCGCAGTCCTATTGGTGGGTGAGTGTTGAGCTGCAGCCAATCAGAGGAGAGAGCTCAGACTGCAGCGGTTCATAGGAGCGAGGTGAAGAGGGAGAGAAGTTCAGAGAGAGAGAGAGACCGAGAGAGAGAGAGAGAGAGGGCTCAATTAACTGCTTCAATTAACCAGCCTGGACCCTCAGTGTGTGTCAGTGTGTGTCTGTGTGTGTCTGTGTGTGTGTCTGTCTGCACATTGTTGATCAACCCTGGACCAGATCCGTGAATCAGCCTCTGGAGGTAAACTCAGCTCTTTGTTTCCTTTATTCCACAGATCAGAGAACACAAAGTTACAAACTTCTAAAACTTCTAAAACTTCTAAAACTCGAAAACTCTGCGTGAAGGAGCCACTTAAATTAAATGTGCACGAGTGCACGTGTTGTGACAGACACATTATTGGACTGAAGCATTTTTCTATTATGACCTATTTTTCTTTTTTATTTCTAGTTCAGCCACTTTCAGAAGTCATACATCTTTAACTTTATTTTTTACTCTGCACTTTTAAACACTTTTTGCACGTTAATATAATTTATGCTCAATAAGACTTATACTTGCATCTCTTTGCTTATTGCAGTGTTTTGATTTTGTGCAAGAAAATGTAAGTTTGTCTTCAGGAGCAAAAAACTATGGAACTGTTAGTTTGGTTTCTTAGAGTTAATTGTAAAAAGCTGTTTAATAATCTGTGTTTATTCTTATTTGATCCATGTGGAATATCAACAAGCAGGAACATGGGGCTAATTATCTTCATTGTCATGTTTCAAGATTCAAAGATCTTTGTTGTCATCAAGTAAAATGAGATAATAAGAAACTTCTCTCTCAGCAAGATGCAGAGAAATATGAGAAATAAGAGAATATACAGAGAATATACAGAAGATAGAAAAACTGTATTTACAAATGTTTTTTAGTTTCAGTCCCTGAAGGTGGAGTGAGTTAGTTTGGAGGGAATACTGTTCACAAGTTTATTATAAGTTTATGATAAGTTTATTACAAGTTTATCATGAGTTTGTCTTAAGTTTATACGTTTATCAGAAGTTCATCAGAAGTTTGGCTGGTTTATAAGTTTATTATAAGTTTGTCAGATTTCAATATCAGATCCTAACTCCAGTTTGTCTCCAGACAGGATCTCGGCGCTCGGACAGGCCGCAGGACTCGGGCAGACATGTCGGACAGCCCCGGGTGTGAGTTTGAGATCGACGTGGAGAGTCTGGAGACGGAGAGCGACGACCCGGCGGACTCCTACAGCCCCGGACCCGGTCCCGGACCCGATCCCGGTCCCGGCTCCGGCTCCGCGCCGCTCGGCCCCGGCGCCTCGGAGGACGACGCGGACGAAGGCAAGAGCGACGACAAGCCGGGGCCCGGCGGCCCGGGCCCGGGGGAGCAGAGGAAGCTGAGCCGGACCCCGAAGTGCGCCCGCTGCCGGAACCACGGGGTGGTCTCCTGCCTCAAGGGCCACAAGCGCTTCTGCCGCTGGAGAGACTGTCAGTGCGCGAACTGTCTGCTGGTGGTGGAGCGGCAGCGCGTCATGGCGGCGCAGGTGGCGCTCCGCAGGCAGCAGGCCACCGAGGTACCACTCTATATATATATATATACTGTGTTTTAATATATATAATGTTATAATACTCTTAATGTACACTTACCTTAATGTGTGTTTTAATATAAATATAATGTGTTTTAATACTCTTCATGTTATAATACTCTTAATGTACACTTAATGTGTGTTTATATATATATACAGTGTGTTATAATATATATAATGTGTTATAATACTCGTCATGTTATAATACTTATGTTATAATACTCTTAATGTACACTTAATATGTGTTTAAATATATATATATACTGTGTTTTAATACACTTCGTGTTATAATGCTCTATATTTTATAATACACTTAATGTAAACTTAATAGGTGTTTTAATATATATTTATAATGCGTTGTAATACTCTTCATGTTATAATATATATCATGTTATAATACACATAATGTTATAATACACTCAATGTACACTTAATATGTCTCATAATATATATAATTTGTGTTCTAATATATATATATAGTGTGTGTTATAATATGCACAATGTGCATTATAATACTGAAGGGATGTACAGCTAAATTATGAGGAATATATAAAAATATCAAACCAACAAAAACAACAATAAGTTTAAATTAAAAACAACATTATATATAAAATGACTGAAGGGAATATGAGACATGTATAAAACCAACAAATAAGGCAGCAATAAGTTTAAATCAAATTAAATAAAAACTGAGAAGTTGTGTGTGCAGCTTGAATATTATGAACATTTAAATTAAACGACAACTCGTGAAGTGATTCAGCTTCTTCAGCTTCAACTCAAGTTAATTTTATTTAAAAAGCAGCTTGTAGAGATTCAAGCTTTAAAAACAACTCAGACACAATTCAAAGAAAACTAAACTTTATTAAAGCGAAAACACACAAAACTTCTAAATTCATTAAAATCAAACAAGTACAGAGGACGTGGCTCCGTGTGAAGTTCTATCTGAGGCTGACTGTGATTTGTGAAAATATACAAACTAAATTTAATTGATTTAAAGTATTCAGTGTTCTTCAGAAGCCGGGTTTCACTTCTCATACGTTTTATTATTCAGTTCTATCTTGTGTCCAGTTGCTTTATTTAACTCCTGATAAAATCAAATCAAACATGTTTAAAACATAAAGTAAATTTATGTTAAACTCATCTTGAATTACATCGTCTGCATCACTAGATTACAGGCTGTGTTTGTGTGTTGTTGGCTCATTGTGTCACACTCTCTCTCTCGTGTGTGTCTGTAGCTGTGTAAATATCTTCATACATGTTCCACTCGTCTTTAACTGAACTTTACTGCAGCTTCGCCTGTACCATGTCAAATCTAACACGTAGAATAATCTGCTCTGTTATATGAGCAGAGATATGAATTCTGCAGTTTAACAGTGAGACGATCTTTGTCACTTTGGTTTTCCACAGAGAAAAATACTGATTTGTTTTTCTACCAAACTTCAGCTTCCACATTGTGAAGGTTTAAGTTCAGTTTAACTTTGGTCAGATTGAGTTTAAGGTTCAGTAAAAGTTTATTTATTTTACTGAATGCTCAGTTGTTCACAGTGAGGAATCATTCATCAGTGTATTTATAAAAAATCAATATAAATGCTTAATGAAAATATAAATACAAATTTAACTTCTGAACCCTGTCTCTCTCCTCACCTCACATACAAAAACAAAAGTCTTTAATCATAAACAACTAAATAAACTGATCCATTTTTTATTATGTGTTTTATGGTATTGGTTAAAAAAAGGTATTTTAAAGACGATGCAGCTGGAAGTTTGTCTGTTGTGTGTCTGTTGTGTGTCTGTTGTGTGTCTGTTGTGTCAGTGTGATTGAATTTTACCTTTTATTACAACCTATTGTTTTGTTCTCATTGTGTAACTGTTGATTTTCTTAGTAATTTCCCTTATTTTCAAATGTTATTGTGACATATCGGCTAGTATTTACAACAATTTTTTTATTTTTCTCAGGATAAAAAAGGCATATCTGGGAAACAGCTTCCAACCGAGAGGAGGACGATATATCAGCGTCACATCCGACCGTCCACCATGCTCGCCAAAAGCATCCTGGAAGGTAACAGCCAATCAGACGGCGAGACACTCGTCTTCTTTCTGACCCTCTCCTGCTTCCCTTGGTTCTGTCTCCGTCTCGTCCGTTTAACTCCGTTTAACTAAATCCCACTTTTCCCTCCTGTCTTGTCTCGGATTTCTTTTCTCCCTCTAACATCTGTAAGACTTGTTTCACTTTGATTCTGTGCTGCATGTTTTTATCTGGTAACGTTTCTGCTTGATTCAACATCGACTCTAATCGAACTCGTGAACCGTGCAGTAAATGTTGACTCTTTTGATGACAGGGTATCGTCCGGTGCAGACGGATCCGTTCCTGGCTGCCAACTCCGCTCTGCCCCCACCCCTGAGCGACCGCATGAGGAAGAGGAGGGCCTTCGCCGACAAGGAGCTGGAGACCATCATGCTGGAGCGGGAGTACAAAGAGCGAGAGCTGATGGAGAACAGCCAGGCGGCCTCGCTCATCTTTCCCAACAGCATGGTCCACCACGCCGCCGAGTACAACTCCTACAAGACGGCCTACTCGCCGGCAGCTCAGCTGGAGCCGCAGCCCAAAGAGTTGTGCAACTTCATGGGGCCCAACTGCCTGGATCTGTCCATGCAGTACCCCAGCGGCTCCGCCAACGTCGAGCTCATCTCCTCCAACGTCAGCGTGGCCACCACCTACCGCCACTACCCGCTGCAGCCGTCACGAGGCAGCTTCATGATGTGGCCCCGCAGTGCGTCCAACCTGGGGGACGCCCTGCTCTACCAGCAGTGTCTGTTCAACGCCACAGCGGTGCAGAACATGAAGCCAGGGGCCGTGTGGGAGCCCAAGGCCATGCCGGCTGAGAGCCAGCTGCCCGAGCAGGAAGCTGCGGCCGCTCTCGCCGCTAAACTGGAAGGATCCCGAGCGGCTGCGCTGCAGGACTCATCAAATCCTCCGCAACCGGATCCCAAAGCTCCCGGCGTGGCCCACGGAGGGCAGAGGGAGTGCTCGGCCTTCTCCCCCCCTAAGAGGAGCTTTGGACAATCCTTCCCCAACAACTCTCAGCCCCAGAACTCCATGCACGTCTTGAACAAGCTGAGCAAGGACAGTGCTAAGCTGTCCATGAAACTCAACTCCTTTCACTCCCTCATCCAGCACTCGCTGAATGAAAAAAGCGGCGGTGGTGGCGGCGGCGGCGGCGGCGGCGTTGGGCCGGAGCTCAGGCCTCCGTACTGCAAAGAGCTCTTAGAGGAGGCCGCCCGCAAGTTCAGGGAGGGATCGGCCAAGGACGCTCAGGCTGTTAAAATCACAGACCGCTACGCCAAAGACTTTCTGTCCAAGCCTGTGGGAACCAAGATGGCGTCCAGCGAGTCGTTGTCCTTCTCGGTGGAAGCCATACTGAAACGACCCACACCTGCCATGAGCCGAGCATTCCACTGACTTCACTCCAGTGTCTTCTCTTGCACTAGAACCAGCAGGTTCCTCTCAAACCGAAACCTGCAGACACTGCGTCGGAAAACACACGAGCGGGAAATATTTATGTACAGTATATTATATTTTACATGTGCATGTTTAATAACTTTATTGTGTAGAGTATTTAAACATTATACCGATGTTTTCCTCATGTCAATAAACTTTATAAGACCCAACTCTTTCCATAAAAAGTCTTGTATTTCATTTTCACGTTTAACTGTGAGCAGGTTTGTGTTTGGGTCAGAAGTGAGTCTGATAAAAACTCTGAGTCTCGACACATCACAAAGGTTTTGAAAACAGTTTCCTTATTTACAACTTTTAAAGTTTGACGTACTTAAAAAAAATCATTTAAGTTACTTTTTGTTGTAGCCCTCTTATAGTGGAATTTGTAATATACCTTTAACTTATTTATTTTTGAAGTTTGACAAATTTTGTGCATGGTAAAATAAACATTTTAAAAGTGCTAGTTATCACTTGAGTTATAACTGACAAGAGAATATTCACAACTTGTGCACAAAAGTCTAAAATCGTTATTAAACAGAACAACTCAAATATTTGTTCTTTGCTTAATATTTGACGTCAAAACTCAACTTTTAAATCTAAATCATTTCATGTTAATTTGAGGCTCAGTTTATCTTTAACTATAAATGACAGTGAAAGTTTTTGTCACTATTTTTTATGATATAACACAAAAATAAAAAATCACACAAACACAAAACACATAAACTGAGTGTGAACGTGAACCAACAGAGTTTTACAAGGTTTGAAACATGAGACGTCACATTAATCTGTGATCGTCTCTCTCCACTCGTTCCTTTACAGTCACAGACGCCCATCTGTGTGTGTGTGTGTCTGTGTGTGTGTGTGTGTGTGTGTGTGTGTGTGTGTGTGTGTGTGTGTGCATGTCCTCGCTGAAAGACATGCTCCAAACACGGGTTTCACATGAGCTGCAGAACACTGATCCGTGGAATAATGAACAGGGTTAAAGAAAAGTCACAGATCTCTTGTTGCTGCATCGTGTCGTGGACGTGAAGCTGCAGCCGAACCACTTCAGTCTGTGACCGGAGCTCTGTCCCCCCACGTGAAGCCCGGGGACGTGAGGACGTCTCAATGAGTCCTGTCCTTACTTTGTGTGTCTGATGATGACATGTTGTGTCACCACAGAGGGAGGACTTCACTTTGAGAGTGTGTGAGCGTGTGTCTTACTATCTGTGTGAGGACCGCTCACACATTATGGCTCTGAGGGTTTTTTCTCCTTTCAACTTTTTCCATTTCTGTTCCATGTTTAATGTGAAATAAAATGAACTTATCAAGATCAATGTTTTAAAATTTACTGCCAATTAACTGGGGATACAGACTTTTTATAGAATGTAGAGAAAGAGGAAGACGTGTGTGTGAGGTCACTGGACTCACTTTGGTTAGTCAGAGGTGATAAAAAGAAAAACCTCAACGTCCTGTGATGCTGTTTGAGACTAAATATCCTTTGAACTGGCAACTTCAACAGAATATTATCGTCCTCTTCTAACCCACGGACCAGATTCCTGCTGATGTGTCGCCAAACACTGATTAAAGTAGCTGAACATTTTATTCTAAATCCGTGTAAACATCCAGAAGTTTCCAGGCTGAATTCTGCGGTGAAATAAGTATAAAAACACGTGGGTTTCATGAAGAGACGCAGCTGTGAAAGTCCTGAGTTTGAGCTCGGTGTAAACATCATATCGTTATGATGGAAACAGTAGAAACTATGACACAGTGTTGAATTAGATGAAGTTTAATCATAATAAATGTCGCGCACACGTCCATATGTTGTTTTTGGCAAATTTCCCCTCAGCCGTAAACATTTATTGCCCCAAAGTATCAAATCCTGAGCACAATGAAGACGTTGTTTTGTCTATGACTTAACAATGTGTGTGTGTGTCTTTGTGTGGGAGAATGTGTGTGTGTGTGTGTGTGTGTGTGTGTGTGTGTGTGTGTGTGTGTGTGTGTGTGTGTGTGTGTGTGTGTGTGTGTGTGTGTGTGTGTGCTCTAACAGCAGTTGGCTGCTGAGCAGAAGGTAACAGTGTTTGTCTGCACTAACTGCCACTGATAAGTATCTGCTGAAATCCTGACAGTCTCATGTGTGAGATTTTACATGTCAGCAGAGACACACACACACACACACACACACCCACACCCACACACACAAACACACACAAAACACACACACACACACACCTTTGATCATCAGTATTAGTTCTCACAGTAGCATTTTGTTTGGGGTCCACAGGTGTCGTTTGACATTTAGAGACTTTCAGTGACTTTCCTTCATGCTGCGATGCTCGGAAAAGCAACCACACACACACACACACACACACACACACACACACACACACACACACACACACACACACACACACACACACACCCCCACACACACACACACACACACACACACACACACGGCCTGGGAATTTGTCTTTCAGCAGCTCTGGTTTCCAGACAACAGAACAGAGGTCACTCACAGTTTGTCATGTGCTGATGTTAAAAGTCACTTTATTAACAGTTATAAGTTTATTTAACAATTCACGAACCATCACAGTCAATTGTTTTTACATTTGATCACATTAACAACTAATTGAAGATTCGTAGCTTTGTTGTCGTACGTGCACAGGAGACGCTGCTGCAGTGAAATGTTTAGTTTCACGTCTTCTTCTCGACACGATTAAGTTTGAAGACTTAGATTCAGACTCGTCCGATTTGTGTCCGAACATTTTCCAAGTTGAGATTCTCGTCTTCCTCGTCTCCCAGTTCCACGTCCGCAGCTTCTGACTCGGACGTTTACATCCTCACATCCAGCTCCTCAGGAACATGTCAGGAGATTACCCAGAGTTCAGAGCAGGTGTGAAAGCAGCTTCACGCAGCTCCTCCTCATCCTCATTACAAAGAAATCCTCACTTCTCACTGTTGCTTTCACTTACTTGAACGTGGATGATCACATCAGAGAGGATTTCAGGTTTGTCAGGACGTATTTTATTTCTGAAACAGAAACTAACAGATGCATGAAGATCGTCTAAGTTTTGAAAACCCATCAGAGTGCACGTAGCCTCCGTCTGGTTGGAACAGTTGTGTGATACAACAGCTCCATTCTTCTCCTGCCCATATCACATTTAGCTGCCCTGCCAGTGACTGTGCTCGGTTTATTGCTTTATCACTGCCTGAGTCATCTCCACACACACACACACACACACACACACACACACACACACACACACACACACACACACACACGCACACACACCCTCCTCCAGGTGTGGGACCAAGCCATCCGTCCCCCTGTTGCCGTTGTCACGCCACTGACTCCCGGCCCGTCTGATACGCTACAATCCTCTGCACATTAAGAATCTATTAAGAGCCACAAACCCCCAACACGCTCGTTCACAGGAGAGAAATAACACGCCGGCTTATTTTGACTCTAGAAGTAAATGGCACATGTTGTATTTTGCATTGCCGACCAGCGGGCGTGAAGGGCCGGGTGGGGGGCTCTGTGTTCACTCTCACCCGACTTGTTTCTGTCTCTACCAGCAGCAGCAGCAGCAGCAGCAGCAGCAGCAGCAGGCTGGTCGGTCGCTGCATTCCTTCCCAGCACCTTGTAATCCAGTAAGAAATGTGTTGCACTGCAGCTTTGTGACAAGGAGCTCCCACTTAATTACCATGTAGTCTGGGCTGACAGGCCCGGGGGCCGATGGGGGCCGATGGGGGCCGATGGGGGCCGATGGGGGCCGATGGGCTGGTGGCTGAAGGGGTCTGGGAATATCGTGAAAACACACTCACACATTCACACACATTTAGATGTTAAACTCTCAGTGACCCATGTTTTTCTTTGAGAGCATATTGAAAGTTGACAGTTTGCTGTAAAACGTTTTGTAAGTTGGAAACTGACGGCGACATTTTCAAAGGCCGCCTCATGCAAATGAAGGCAATTGATGTAAATTTGCATGAATGTCTAGAGAACTGGTTCCCACATTTTTTTTTTGCAGGCTTCAAAAAATGAGGAATCAGGAAGACAGTTTTTTTTTTTGTCAGACCTGCACCGAACCGAAGTCTGTATCTTTTCCTGAATGTTTTCCAGAGGGTTCGAATGTGAGAAGTGTTTGAGTCAGTCCCCTGGTGAAACGTCTGAGTGAAGCCATGTGGGAGCGAAACACGTGTGAAGGATTCACAGCGAGCGAGCGAGGGGGCGTGTTCATGACGTTTCAGACACGAAACTGGACCAATGCAAACGCACCAACTCGGAAAGACGAGGAGATTCCAGAGCTTATAGGGATGAGTGTGGATGAGCTGTAAAAAAAACCACTGATCTTTCCTCAGCAGAATTTATACGTCATGTCCTTTATGTTAGTTCTTTTTTGTATTTATGTTTAAAAACCTTTACTGGTGAAGGGCTGGAGTTGGGAGACGCATGTTGTCACACAGCGATTCACAGTTTCCTCTATTTCTCGGCTCCTCTAGCTCATAATTCCTGGAAAACCTGATGAAAATGTTTGAAAAATACCCTGTGAAATGTACGGATCCGCTTGTTTCTTCCCAGACTCAGACCAAACAAACCAATACACATCAAAATGAACCAACACTGAGAGTTCCCCTCCACCAAGGCCCAGTCGTTCCTCGGATATCAGTCCCTTGAATATGTCAAACAATCCCTGGATCTGCACCTTTTGTCCGAATCCGTCCCAAAGTTTAATGTTTGAAGAAAACAAGTTCAGTCCTTTTTTTCGCATGATCCTGAAAACACAATGTCGTCAGTGAAGATGATTAGAATCGTAATCGATTAGAATCCCGTGTTTCTGTAACTGCCCCTCTAATCTGCCGTGTTTACACATTCACTCAACACAGTCTGTCCATTGTGCTGCGTTCAGTTGCCTCCTGAGGGTTGAGAACAAACATGTCTGACACCTGCTGCTCCTGTTTGTGTTGTTCCAGTCGCCTCCAGCTCGGGTGAGGAAACACTGACGCTTCTTTTGTGACACAAACTGACGTTGGGAGCATTAAACAACGGTGAACCTTCCCCACTGGGATCTGAAACAAGACAAAGAGATGTGTTTCCTCTTTCCACCGCTTCTGTTCTCACTTCGTTCAGTTTCTTTAAAGACAAATCGCTCTGACGTCCGTATGCAAATTGAAGCTGCTTCGAAAGTTTGTTTCCCCCGGAGTCATTTTGAAACATTCACGAGAGGATGAAGCACAAAGTCAAATTCAGCCACTTCCAGATCAGATGATGGAGACATTTGCAAGTTAATGCAAATGGTTGTAAATCCTTGAGCAGCCAGAGTTTGAAGACGTGGACCTTCGGAGAAACACAAACGTGACCCTCGACCATCGTTTGGCGTCTAATCCAATCTTTAAATCTCATAACTCACACGATAACGCTCTCATTAGAGTTTCTTTCCTTTGAGTTCATTTGTATTTCAACACCTTTGAACGAAGACGCTCTTATTTGGTAACTCTGACAAGCGTCTTCTCCACCTGCTCAGCTCCTGCCGAGGATTTGCCAGTCTAAACATTCATGTAAATGCTATGGAAAAACGCTTTGTGTTGCATTGTCACCCAAAGAAGACGCCGGTCTGCAGAGTGCCGTCACTCCGGCTGCGCACAGATGTTGTTTCTGTCCGGGTTGTTGACTCTGCCGCCGTCCCCCTCTCCTGTCGCTCACGGCGTGGACGGGGACGTGAGGACGAGCTGCGGCCGTGGCGCCGTGGACTCGGAGGCGTGCGGGGGGTCAGTGCAGGTGGAGCAGCTGTAACTCTGCTGACACACCTGGCTCACGCTAACCACAGCAAACAGCACCAGTGCCAAGGTTAACACTTAAAAGCTCTGATTTGCATAGGCCTATATGAGTTTATTCAAATGTGCTGATGTACTCCCCCCCGGGCAAACAGAACCTCTTCACTGTGGATCTGTTGTAGTTAAAAACAAAAAACACAAAAGACACTATTTACAATATGTAAATGTTTGACTGTGTTTCTGTGATGATACGTGAGAAAACTTCCCCGTGACACAGTTAGACGTTCAGATGATTTATTTCCTTTCTCTGTTCACGTGCAAATGATCTTAAGTGATGATACGGACGAGTTCTTATTATTCTAATGACGAGAGGTGAGTGATCAGGTGGAGATGGTTCCTCCAGCTGATGAACTGGTGGATGAGAATCTGGCAAATGAGTATTTAACATCGTCCTGCTGGTTGGAAACATCTCATCTCTGGTTGAGGGGTCGAGCTCCAGAGACACTTCTCCTGAATATGGGTCATTAATATTAACTTTGTTTTGATTGTTGTCATTTTAGAGTGTTAAGTTTCGCCGTGTACTTTCAGAGTGTCGTCTGCGGTCGAGGACCCAGCGACAGTGGGAATCCTCCGAGCTCTGCTTCCTGTGCAGAGATTCCATCAGGTCTGTGTCCAGCGCCGGAGACGGCACCTTGAGCACAGACACGTCTCGTCGCGCGGCAGCTGTCTGTGCCGCGTGTATTTCCACTGGGAAAGATGGATTTAATAGTCTGTCCTCAAACCGGCAGTCAAAGCCCAGACTGTAACTTCCTGTGTCTGCATGGACGGAGCGGGACACTTTTACTGGTCCATCAAAGTCGACTCATCTGGAGCAGCTGATGACGCTCATGTGTGAACTGATATTAACGCTGCAGTTCTTTTTTAATGTCTTTTAAATCAAAAAATAACAACACAAACAACGGAGACACAAACACGAGCATCAGATCACAGGACAGGACTTCTTCTGGTTCTTGCTCACCAGGTTTTAACGCGGTAAATATCACGGGGGTCAAAGGAGGAAGTCCGGTAACGACGTGTATAACGGGACAAAGAAGGAGGTCAAGGTGGACGAAAGGAGACAAAACACTTGAAACCAAAACGTGACCACGGCCTTAACCCTGGGTTTCATGTTGTTACCATGACAACAGAGGTCAAGTGCGCCTGCATGTCCAGGCGTCCAGTTGTTTGCTGGATGCATCGTGCACTCGTGACGTCATTTGGATCCAGATTCAGGTCACACACAGCCTCAGCTGTCAATCATGATGTCTCATCTAATAACTGATTAAAAGCAAACTTAGCAGAAATATGAAAACTTGAACAAACAGCAATGTGATAGGAACCACTGGAAATCACAGAAACCATCTTCAAGTAAAGTGTATCAGTCGCTCCGTCTTCCTTCTTCTATCCTCGTGTTTCCCAACACCATCGGTCCGATCAGCACAGATTCAGCAGCTTCTCCCTGTTTCCACGTCAGCAGCCGGGGAAGAGTGGGAACCTGCTGAAGCTGCAGGGCGAGGCTTTAACCTTGGAGTTGCTCTGACAGAAGCTGTTGCCACTGTGACACTTTGTCCCTGTTTAGTCAACACGGCCTGTGCTATTCTCCCTGTTTTCACATCAACACATTTTGTTTCCTCGACAATACACTGTGAAGAAACTGGTTTCCATTTCTTATCTGCGTGAAGTGGCTGTTGACGCCGCCTCTCGTGGATTTTATGTAGCACAGTGTTTTTCTCTGTCGCCGCTGCGATGCCGGAATCCTCTCGCCCTGATTGGTCTATTTGTCTCTCTTTCTGTTGAGCTGTTGCTTTATCTGACACCTGAATAAGAAATAAGAATATGCTTACCCCAAAACTTTCTACGAGCACCAGGGCAGAGATAAGGACGTTGTTTCTTCTCATGATCTCTATCTCGCACATAAACATGAACTTTGTGGGTATGAAACTGTTGTAAAGGTCATAAATAATCTGTATTGACACAGTAAAGGGTGTGGCCTTGTGGCTTCAGGGTGCCAGGTTCTATCATGTCACCTGTAAAGTAATGTTAAAGGTACTTGTGCCAAATATTAAAATACAGAACTAGAATTACGGCTTTGTGATTGTGTGTCTCCACCAACCAGTGGAATTTGCATACATATATTCCACAGTCTCTTCTGAGGTCACGGTTACTGGAACATGTTCAGTTCATCCTTGATTCAAATTGAAATCTGGTCAAAATTAGAAGAAATAAAGTCTATAAGGACAATTTCAGTTCATCTTTGGGTCCAAGTGAACATTTGTACCAAATTTGCTAAAGGCGTTCTCGAGATATCGTGTTCACGAGTCAAAACATGTCTTTGGTGAGATCACAACGACCTTGACTTTTGACTTTGATCCAAATTAACCTTTGAAACAAATGTAAAACATTCCCCTCAAGCCGTTGTTGAGACATCGTGTTCACAAGACCGCGTACAACCAGAAAACATCATCCTTGGCCATTGTCTGTTGCTGGGGGGGCATAACAACTTCCCCTTTTGCGACCAACCCGTTGCTTCTCCTGCCACAAACTTCAAACTGTTAAAAAGTGTGTCACACAAAGAGAAACAACAGGGAAATGAAATGTCATCCAGCCGCAGAGCAGATCTCCTGGATACTTACTCCAAACTCCTACATTAGGAATTCTTGTCCTCAAGTTTGTCCCAGAAGGAGCAACAAAGCAAAGTCGGACTCAAGGTTGAAAAATGAAATCCGAAGCCTGCGGATGAAAAATAAAACCCCGGCGTTTGACTCCAGCTTTACATTTTTACAGGACTCTCTTTTTTCTTTCCCGTGAGCGAGCTACATGAAAGTGTTTTATGGAACCTGCGAGACTCAGGGGGATACGACCACTGAAGCTAGAGCTGAGACACTGGACTCATCCTATACATCACCTGAAAGTCTATCTGAGGGGACGACAGCCCAGCGGCCTTTGAACGCAGCCGTCACACAGCTCTCCTTCTGTTTCAGGGGGTGGGGGTTATTCCATACTGTCCAATACAAATCACACATGTCACATGTGTGGGTCCAGGTGAGACCTTACTGTACATGAAGAGGGGAGAGAAACCGTCTGAGTGGCTTGTTTCATTAAGAAATGTGTTGTTCATAATCTGGGGAATTGTCTTCGACTTCTTTACTCAGAGAAAAGGTCAAAGAACAACATCAGGACCATCAGTGAACGATTCATAAAAGAGACGTGGACGTTTCTTTTAGCCTGGTCCACATGTTTTTCTCCTTTTGTTCCGCCTCCTCCATGTTAGCGGATTGGACATGGACGATGCAAAAAAGCCAAAGTACATGTCAGATACACCGAAGATGGTTTTTTGTCATTTCAGGTCGTTGGTATCACTCGTTCAAGTGTTGAGGTTTCTGATGAATTTGGTTTTAATTAGTTAATTAATGTAAAAAGGGGCTGAGACGTCATGATTGACAGCGGACACTGACTCACGATTGGTTGGACTTGACACCGTGGCTCCACCCCCCTGCTCGCCACAGACTCAGCTCCAAATGACGTCATTGATAGCGGGAGGAAGTGAAGATGTGTTTATTCACAGTCTGTGGTCGGGAGCTTTTAAACATGTGTGCAGCACTTTAATATTAATTCAAAATCAACCCGAACTCATAAACTTATTTATATTCTTTGCTTTTGTTTTTAACATTCGTGTAAAATCTTATTTTGCAAAGTAGCTGCAGCGGAGACATAAATGTAGTAAAGTTAAATATTTATCTCAAAGTAGAGTAAATACTCAAATAAAGTACAAGCAGCAGTGGATCTTAAATATCTAACTTCACATTCTGATGGAAATTCACACAAAACAGCTGATAAAGAAAAGAGACGTGAGCTCCTGACTTCCACAGACGCACCATCTCACCGCCGCATTAAATAATCACCACGCTGCCGAATATTAACACCGAAACAGGATCTTCAGTTTCCTGTCCGTGGATTTAAACTGCAGAACTCGTTATTACGAGTCACTGAGCCTTGAAATCCTCTCACCTGCGGGAACACAAAGGTTGTGACACCTTCAACCAATCAGTCATGATCCTAGTGAACGAGAGAAGAAACCCCCGACGAGGAGAAAGACTCACAAGCTTTGTTTCCCCAAAGTACGGTTGAACAAGAACAGTGGTGAAGGTGAACAGCAAGTTAATGTGCGCTCGCTATAAAACACCGTACGGAGAGCAGTTGTGCGTTTGAGGTAAACGGCTCCACCTGTAGGGAATCTATCAAGAGGCTCCTTGGAGGACGGCAGGAGGTCTTTTCACATGTGCTACTCAGCTGCTCGCCTTATAGAGCCCGACCAAACCTGCACACGTTACAATGCTGGAAGAAGAGATTTACGCCCCGACTCTGACAGAACGAAAAAAAAAAAACACACACCAGCCAAGCCACATTTCCCAGCGGGGGATTATCGCTCCGATCCAGGGGAACGTATTATACTCAGTGATGTAACAGTATATATCTGTGATACTAATGACTCTTGTGGTTTGCATGTGGAACAACTTCCCAAAGTCCTAAACCTTCTCGGTTAGCGTCTTCCTGAAAGCCGCCGCTCTGCTCTGCTGGTCCTCCGTCACGAGTGATGTGTAAATGTGTAAAGAACCAAGGACCCGAGCGGCAGAACAAACCCAGGCAGGAAAAATATCCACTTCCTCTGGGCCTGAGAGCGACGTGTCGACAGTTAGAGTCTCCACCGCTGCTCCCAGTCCACATGTGAGCCCCCCCCCCGTTCGTCCTCATGGTGTGCTGAGAAGTGTGATTTGAATTTCCAGGTGACCATGTGTTGATTTGCTCAATAACTCATCGTCACGTAGATTGATTCAGAAAAGTGTTTGAGCTGCAACTTTGCTTTTGCTGCTGAGGAAAAGTTCATTTCAGAGTCTGACCTGAGACTCGGTCCCGGTTCACACCTGCTGTTAAAATACATTTGTGTTTCTTGTGATCGGATCTCGTTTCCTCGCTCTCATATGCAAATACACATGAATGTCATTTCTGATATTTTAGCCCATTGACGATACAGATGTGTTGACAACGTGTTTGTGTGTGGGAGAGTTATCAAATAGGATTTTACTGATTTTAAAACAGTGGCACAGTCAGTGTTGATGTTGTGTTCTACAAGCATCTGCGTGATTTACCCCCCAGTGCATGTTGGGTCGGGGCCGTTCACTTGTCATCAGATCACTAAACCAGGTCTGAGTCCCAGTTGCACACTTTTAATTGTGAACCCACCAGGAACTTAAGGTACATTTTATAAACTGATTTTAGAAATTAACACCAGAAATATTAACACCTGACTTGATTTGCTTCTTGAGTTTGTATCAACATTTCAACAGTTTGTCTTTCATAATTACGGTTAACAGGGAAGGACAGAGACGACTTCCTGTCTGTAGGTAAATACACATTCAAGCAGACGATAGTAACAAGTGGAGTTCCCCAAGGATCCGTCCTGGGGCCTCTTCATGTTCCCACTGGCTCAGATAATTAAAAACAACTAAATATGTTATCACAGTTATGCAGATGACACAAGTTTATATATCCACACCTCCAGGGAACTAGAATCTCATACAAACTCTGAACAAGTGAGTTGAACGAATCCAAAACTGGATGAGTCCGAATTTACTTTGGTGAAAAAAAGAAGATAAAACTGAAGTCATTGTTTTTGGAGACAAAGAAGAAAAGTCAGCGCTGAGATCTGTGAAGTTAAAAACCACAAACAGAGCCAGAGATCTCGGTGTAGTCATGGACTCAGACGTTTAACAGCCACTTTACCACAATGACAAAGTCAGCTGTCTGAGTCCAAACTAAACATAAAGAAGCAGTGCTCACTTTTTATTTTCCACATATGGAACCGACTCCCGGAGAACGTCAGGCCTGCTGGAACTTCCTGTTCCTGTAAGACAATGATGAACTCTTTCCTGTTTGTCACATGTTTACATTAAATCAAATATTTAAACAATTTCTCACACTGGACTGTTACCATGGTTTTTCTAATTGATTCATGTTAATGTGTTTTTTACCTCTTTTTTACTTCTTTCTAAATACTTATCTTTTGTATTGTTTGTTGCTTTTACAATTTGTCATGATGCCTTTAAATCTAAATCTACTTTTCAAACAACTATCTGAATACGTCAGAATCAGAATTATGTAGAATCTCTACGATGAAACGTTTCGATGCAGAAGTTTAGAATCAAACATTTTCACTACTTGAATTACTCGAGTTCTTTGACTTGTATTTTCAGCGCAGGCTTATTTCTTATCATCTGCACCTGTCGTGTTTATTTAATACTTTCCCTGTTTCCAAAGTTACATGAGACTGGAAATGTTGAACATAATTTTGGCATCGCGGCTCCACAGGAGCAGTTTTAGTGTTTGAGAGGCTGAGCTCTGATTTCTCCTCCACAAGCGTCACCTCATTGCTGCTGAAGCACAGGTGAGTCCCGACTCGGCTGCACAGCCTCAACAGCTGCAGGCTTCATATACGATGAGAAAGAGAAAAGAATCTGATCCGACCACCACCGGCGAAATCCCCATCAGTGCACTAAAGACGATGTGGAACCACAAAGATTTATCGGGATTAGCGATGAGCTGTGATGGTATTAATGTTGTTCTCCAGTAGCTCATGTTGTACTGTGGTCACCCAGAACAGCACCGTTGGGTTTAGACCGTTTTAAAAAGTCCCAGAACTTAATCTTAATATATATTTCACTTTCTCCAGATCGGAGCAACATCTGGGGGTCGGGGGGGCTGAGACATCTGGGAACACGTGCATCAGTTTGAAGCAATTGTCTCCTCAGATTTATTCTCAGCAGTCGCTGTGTTTAATTAATTAACACAATGAGAACACACGTTTCTTATTCTCCTGCAACAACTGACTCCAGGAGGTTGTGTTTTCTCCTCCGTCAGCAGGATTATGTAAAAACTACAGAGCAGAGTTCTATGATGTGGGAACCGGACAAGAAAGAGAAATGAATTTAAAGTGGGTGCAGATTAAGCAGCGGATCCAGGTATAGAGAAGAGTTTCCAATGTTTTATCCTTTGTCCATTTGTTCGGGACTGAGATCTGTGAGTTTGTGCAAATTTGGTGCAGATGGATTGAATTTAAGGGACTGTTGACCTTTGGCGGAGGTTTGACCTCTACTGTCACTCTAGTTTTATTTAAATTGTAATATTGGAGCAAGAATTTCCTTCAGGATTAATAAATAAAGTCTATTTTAATTGATCGTATCTGTTTTCTTTCTATTTCTCGTACGAATCACTGCACATTAAGCACATTCCCGTGATTTCAGGTTTTACCCTGAAGTCCAAACTTAACATAATATCTGTGTATCGAAGTCAGAACCTGCTGTAAAGAACCAAACGTGACAATAAGGAAACCCTCGGAGGACTGGGAGGCACCTGAGCTGTGTGTCGGCCTGATTGATGGGAAACCCAGACACCAGTGTTTTACTGGGAGCTGCTCCTCTCTTCTCTCACTGGAAAAAAACGCCTCACACCCATGAAACACAGGTTCGGGACAGGAAGGGGCTGAAGGGGCTATAGCATGACACGTGTAAGCAGATCTCGCTGCATTTGAAGTTTTAAAAGCTTCTGCCTGAAAGATTTAGTATTAAGAGGGGGAACTGCGTATGACACCCTTGCTGGACCTCTTATAAATTGGAATCAATTTTTCAAAGGGAATCATAAAAAGGCTCCTTCCCGTGCTGATGGCTCCATTTGAAGTGGAGCCGTCCACGTTGCCTCACCGCGACCGCTGGGGATCGGCCGCGAGCGTCACCCTCAGTGACACAGGGCTCCTCGGCCGAGGTTACTGCACTTTAATGGCCCAATTTGAGACATTTTTACATTACATCAGGATACGTTGCGGTATTGTTTGGAAAAAGGCAAAGAATAATACTGGGCCGGGGAGAACGACAAAGCCAGTCACTTCCTACAAATTGACTCGGCTGATGAGAAAAGCAAAGCGCGTGTAACGGCTTGGACGACTCCTAAAAGAGTCCATATGTTTGAAGAGTCTCTGGTCCCGTCACGCTTCACTTGCAGAGCTTGTAACTGAAAGAGTGGGGTGGGGTGGGGGGGGCTCTCCTGAGGTATCGCTGACGCAAGTGGACGGAGGGCTCCTGTTCGCTCTTCATCCCGGTCATCGTCGCTTTCATCCAGATCCACAAAGTTCAGCCAATAACGACGCAGTAACGTTTCTCGCTTCGGTTTATTGTTTCTCTTTTTTCCTCGTTGAGAAAATGTGACCGGCTGCGTAAAGTCTCCGATGAGATGAGAGGAGAGGAAGGTTTCCTGAGAACAGACGACGGCCGAATGTTCAACACGCGTCCGTGTTCTGTCTCAAAAACAGGAAATAGTTTTAGAGATAAACACAGCGTTTGAATAAAAGACCAGAATCTCAGATTTACAGTTTTAGATGAAAGTTGCAGAAACACAAGAACCTGAAAAGTGTTTCTGATCAGTTTGGTTTTAATTCGTTATTTGATGATGTCAGAACAGGTTTAAACGTCATGATTGACAGCTGAGACTGACGAGCAGGTGTGTGACTGTGATCTCTTTAGTAATAATCCATCTCCCGATCACTGCAGCACAGACTCGTCTCCAAAGGACGTCAGTAGTGCTAATTGGTATCATCCGTATCTGGGAGATATTGGTACAATTGGAGGAATTCTTTATTTACAGTTATTCATCTGCACCATCCTACAGATTAAAACTCCTAATGTCATCAGGTCAAGTTGTTAAAGTAACATCTCAATCACAAACTTAGGAAAAAGAGAGTTTCCTCTCCGCGCTGCTCCTCCTTCCCTCCTTCCCTCGCTCCCTCGCTCCCTCGCTCCCTCGGGGATGTTGCAGTTAAATGAGGCAGACGATGAGCTTCACCTCCTGTAAAGTGCGTTAGTGCGATGACTTGATAGCGCGGCGGCCGGGTGGTCTCTGGGGGGGCCGGGCCCTTGTAAAGACGAGGACCTCCCCATCTGTACGCTGCCCTCTCCGGGTCTGGAGGGGCCCCCGGCTCGTTCGGCCTGATGACCCACACATCTGGAGCTGCGACTCTCAAAACTCATTTCTGTTAAACATTTACTTCCACAGAAAGTCGCAGAGAGTGAATACTCCCTTTTTACAGCATCGTCCCCCCTCAGATGTCCTCATTCTGAAACTTTGTCGTTAGGTCTGAGAGGTTTGAGAGTTCGAGGAGGTTTTTATTCTCACCCTGTCCCTTTGTTTGTTGGTTTGTTTGGTGGAAGGATGTGAAATCTGGGTCAGGGAAGGATAGTAAATGTTGGTGTGGATCCGGAGGTTGGATCCAGGATTTAGTTTTTCTCTTTCTTGATAGTTTTCCAACATTTCCCGGGTTTTCCCAGTGAATCATTTAGAGAAGTGATACATGAGTGTGTGCAGTTTGGTGCAGTTTGTTGAGAACCTGTTAAATCTTGGTGTGAATTCTTTATCGCAAAAAATAGAGATATGCATTTTACTGTGTTTCACTCCAGTTATTACTTTGAACTCTTTGTGTTTTGACTCAGTCTAAAGATCAACCAAATATTGAATCTGTCCAAACCAGCAGGGTTCCTCACACACACACACACACACACACACACACACACACACACACACACACACACACACACACACACACACACACACACACACACACACACACACACACACACACACACACACGCACCCTTGACCAATAAGCACTGATGATAACCAGACCTCCAGTCTCTTCCTCTCTTGCTCATCCATCACTCGTATTATTTTAATTCCACCTCTCTTCATCTCTCTCTATGTTTCTCGTCCCTCCATCATTCTCATGTCTCCTTTTTTTGTCTCTATGATCCATGTGTCGTCATTCTGTTGTTCAGACTTCACCTGTGTTATGAGGGGTTCACCCTCTGAGTGTGTATGTGTGTGTGTGTCTCTTCGGGGGGGGGAGGACGTGCTCCTCTCTCTCTCTCTCTCGGTCAGAAACCCTCCTGCTGATCTGTTTCTCTGCAGCCTCCCTCAAGCTGCGACACCACGAGCTGCTGAGTAAACACTGGCGGAGCAGACACATGCACACACCCGCCACAAATCACTGCAGAGAGCCAGAGCTGCAGTTTCCTCCTCCGAGGTGAACAAGGTTACAACAACAACATGTTGACACGGAGGAGAGTGAACATTTCCTTCCAGCTGCAGGAGAAGTGCACAGATGTTTGGGTTTATACCACTGACTGTACACGAAGATGGACGACGCCGACTGAAGCCTAAACCTCCAGGAGGTTCTGCCTTCGAGCTCCGGTGACGTCAGCTGGAGTCACCTGTGCAGAAAGTGATCGTATCATCCAGGTCCCACTAACACAAGCACCTGACCAATCAGGACTCAGTCTCAGCTGTCAATCATGCAACAGTTGAACAAACATCGGGTGTGATCGTCTGTACAGAGTTTTTAAAAGTTTGGTCCCTGTCCCATCTGCTAACATGGAGGAGGCAGGGCTCATGACCTGTACTGCAGCCTGACACCAGGGGGCGATCCAGAGGATTGGATTTTTTTGGGGATGTTTAAGTTTAAATAATATCTCAGTGGTTTTGTGAGTCTTTTGAATTAAACCCAAAATGACAGAAAACAAAACTGTCAACATTTCAGTCAGAAGTTTTGTATGAGCTCCTTAGTCAATGTGATAATAATTGAAAACAATATGTAATATTTATTCAAGCTCTTCATCAGATCTGTTGCTGTTTCCTCGGACTCTGAGTTCTTCATTAAGTTGAAGAGGATCAAACTAGATGTCCCAACAGGGAACAGGATGAAACTGAACATCCACATTCACTCATTATAACCGAACCACGATGAGTCTCTCAGGCCTCGTCTACACGACTCCCAATATTAAACAGATGTTTCCCCTTCTGTTTTAAAAAGAAAAATCTCCGTCCACACAATTTTCATTTCATCTGCTCTTTAGGAAGCGTTTATAAAAATCTCTGTTTCAGTGACTGAGGCTGTTTGCACGTCGACCAGAGGCTCAAACACTGAGGAGGACGTTTGTTCTGCTGAATATCTGCAGTCGTGTGGACGAGGCATCGACGTTCACCACAAGAAACTCAGACTCATTTGTATTGACGATGTTTCATGACTTCAGAGGGAAATCATGTGTCTAACGAAGAGTCATCAGTGTTTTCAGCCGAACTCTGACACCAGCAGTGGAGTCAGCTGCGCAGGGGAGGAGCTACAGTGATGAAACCACATTTAACAAAGGACTCCGACTCTGAAGAAGAAGATCTGCACTTAACAGAGTCTGGTTTGATCAGGAAACAGCTGCGGTTTACACCTCACAAATGATCGTGGTTATTTAAAGACAGCAGCAGAACTGAGAGTTAATTATTTTCAATGTACATGAACTCATACTTTAAGTTATTAAACCATTACTGGAGATTATTCACTACATTTACAATGAGCCATCTAATATTAGAAACACTGTTTTAATGTGTGTCTATAAAAATAGTTTCCCACATTTAAACAGCTGAGAAACATTAACACGTCTTTTTCTAATCTTCTCACTGATTCAGATCTTTGTTTTATGTTCGAGGAAAAACTTGTTTGACCAAATCGGCAAAAACCAGGTTCACGACAACAACTGTGATCGACTTTTCAAACGACAGATCACAGAGAAAGAAACAGATTCTCACGTCATCGACTTGCTGCAGCTCTTTTTCTTTTACTTAGTGAAACTGCAGGGCAACTTTTTAAAGATTTATCCGCGCTGGAGAACTTTTTTGGGAAAAAGCTACGTTTGTCTTTTTGTGATGAGAAAAATATCAGAACACAGAAAAACAGAAACTTGGGGGAAAACACGTGAGGTTGATGCTCGGTCAGATGTTTGTTCTGCATGAGAATCATCATCATCGGGTCTTTTCCAGCAAAGAGTCGTGAAAGTCAAATGTTTCGTGGCTTTTCTCTTTTATAGATTCACGACATCTGCTGAACGTGTTAGAGCTTTTTATGTTCTGATGTTTTTAGCTCAGATAAATCGAGCAGCCCTGGATTCACCGACCACAGAAGCAATAAAGAGTTTATTTTAGTTTATTTCAAACCTTTTTTAAAGATAAAATATAAGTTATTTGTGTTTTTTCAATTTTCCATCTGGAGAAGAAAGAATGATTATCTTGTCTTTTCCCATTTCTACACTGAATCATCAAATAACTGGAAATACACTGCGGCTGTGACTCCGCCAACCTGTGCTTCACGTGAGGTCACCGTGACCTTTACCCTTTGACCTTTAACCACCAAATTCTATTCAGTTCATCTACAGATCCAAGTCAATGTTTGAGCCAAATGGGAAAAGCTTTAAGTTCATGAAGTATCTCTCACAGTGACCTTTGACCTTTGAGCATCAAAATCTAATCAGTTCATCGTTGAGTCAAATCAAATGTTTGTGCAAAATTTGAAGAATAACGATGTTTAGTTTTAAAACCGCCTCTCGGTACAAAAACTATATATTTTTATTGCTACCAGGATGTCGATTATTTCTTGTTTTGTACGTTATTATTTTGTTTTAAATTCCACCAGATCCACGAGCTTCATGTGACTTTAAAAAGAGATAATTAGTTGGTTCCTGATATTCAACATCATATCTGATCCTCACTGCTCTTTCTTGCATTGCGGTGGTTTTGTACGAGCAGAATAAAAAGCTGAAAAACCACCTTCGGAATAATAAGAAATAAAAACTACGATTGTTAAAATAATCTGCTTGAGTCGTCTCACAAAGCGACAGTGAAAACTTTCCAGACGTGAGCAAACAAGATACATTTCCATCTGACATGTGTCCCCCTCAACCCTGCATAAAACAAAGGTGTAAGTCAATGTGCGTGACCTTGCGTAAACACTCGTCATAAAAGTTAACGCAGAGGATTTGAAGAGCTGCAGCTCCTTGATGTGGGCTCCGCTGATGACCTGCCCAGATCTGCTCCTTTTGGCAGAGGCCAGCTGCTCCTGTGGCTCCTTCAAATCATCAGCCCCGGCAAGTATGACGCAGCTATTTCCGTGCGAGCAGGTTACAATAGGAACAGGAATGCCTGCGAAGCCGTAAAGAGCAGACCTGGGATCTGGAATCTAGATCGGAGCGTATAAAGCAGCACATGAATCTCTGCTGGAGGTTTTGCTCGTCTCTTTATCCGACGACCTTTGCGTCTGTCCGACTCGATGTTTAGCAAACGGCCTCGACCCCGCGGCCCCCTTTATTGGCTGCTTGGGCCAATGAGTGGAAACATCAGATCCGTCACTTGGATTTAAGTACAAATGTTAAAACGTATATAATACTGCAAGTCCGAGTCAAAGATTTAAAATTCAGCCAAAGTAGAATTATGAATTTATTATCAAGCAAAATGTGGTTGAACCTTTGTTTGACTAGCAGATTATAATAATGCTGTAGAGTCAAAAAGGGATTTTTTGATTTTAATTACAATTATGATTTAGGCTATATGAAGAAATGAATGAGCACGATGGCAGCGTTGATGTCCAGGATGTTTTATTATATTTTATTTGTGGATAAAAGGAAGAGGAGACACATCGTCCATCTTTATTTAAAGTTTGTGTTTTATTTTGTGTTTCTTCAGATTTGAGGATTGGATGCTTTCAAGAAATCTGGAGAAAAAAATTGAACATCAACAAAATAAAACTGTGTTGGAATAACTGGTCAATTCCCCAAATTGACCCGATCAAAACACAATGAAACAAACAGAAGAAACAGGTTTGACTCTTTTAAACACTTCATCTCGTTTCGCTCTTTTCAGACAAACGACCGGAGAATCAACTGTTTTCTGGATATTCGGTTCAAACGGGTTCTAAATTTAAATATGAATCCTGTTGAAGACATTATGAGACGTAACAAGGAGCCAAAAATGGACACTGGTTTTTAAAAGAGGGCCAAAAAAATTTGGGGAACCACAGGATTAATCTTTAATAATACATTGTATTTTATTGGCTTATATATATATATATAACATACACATAGGTCAAATATTTCCATGTGAAATGTCCGGGAGTAGAAAAACACAAACTCTACTCACAGTACTCGAGTCAAAGTACTGAGCTCCTCTCCACCGCTGCTCAGGGGTGTTGGGGTTTGAAGTCTATAAAGGATGTGGGGTGATGTGATCTACTGAACTAATCTTGTTCTCGGATACACAAGCCCTGAAGCTCAGGATAAATCAGAGGAGACTCCCCCTCTCTCTCTCACAAGTCTTCTTTTTTTTCCAGCCTCTCTCTTTCTGCTCCAGGATCACACATGTGCTCAGTATATCACGTAGACTGTATCACCTTCTCCCTTTGTTTATCACCTCTTTGGATAAGCATGTGGAATCCCCATCTCATCCCCTCGTCTCCAAAACCCCGCTGCATTTTACAAGCCACCAGTTACTGGGCCTAATGATTTGCAGCAACAGAGCTGGTAGCGCACATGATATCTTGAATGTAACAATCAAAGAGGCATGCAAGATTTTGGTATTTCCGCTGGCTTACAGATGTGCAGCGGCCTCCAGCTGCAGAAGCTGTAATCTCAGTTAGAGAGAGAGAGAGAGAGAGAGAGAGAGAGAGAGAGAGAGAGAGAGAGAGAGAGAGAGAGAGAGAGAGAGAGAGAGAGAGAGAGGGAAGGAGGAGAGAGAGAGGGAGAGGGGAGGGGGGAGAGAGAGAGAGAGAGAGAGGGAGGAACACTTCAAACGAGCGAACATCTTACAGCCATGTGTCGCTGTCACAGATAAACACAGCGAGAGTTTGTCCTCAGCAGCTGCTCTGGGACGACGGACAAAGACAACACCTCAGTGAGAGACACCACTGATCTGAAGACAGTGATTGTGTCACTGATGAGAAGATAATTAATGAGCAGCACAGGGCCGGGGACAGGGTTTCTGTGGGTCTGAGGAGGAGGAGGAGGAGGA
This sequence comes from Hippoglossus stenolepis, assembly GCF_022539355.2. NCBI lineage: Eukaryota > Metazoa > Chordata > Actinopteri > Pleuronectiformes > Pleuronectidae > Hippoglossus > Hippoglossus stenolepis. The sequence goes on from NC_061491.1 coordinate 27,465,072, forward strand.
GGAGGAGGCCCCCTCAACCCCCTGTGGATAGCATAGCAACAAATATCTACAAGGTAAAGCTTTGGTCATTTATATTTTTATAACAGCACTATGTCAGTAATCATAAAGTATTATCCATACACTGTTTATAAAGATGGATGACACGTAAAGAACATCAAGAGCTACCCCCAAATAACAGACGCCATCTTGGAGGGGGGCAGGATCTATGGCCTATGCTGCAGCCAGCCACCAGGGGGCGTTGGCTGCAGTATAGGCTATAGATCCTGCAGTTTTTTATAGATGACACTATATCTCGACATGTTCTGTCAATTTGAATGTTTATTTGAGGTGTGTGTACTTTGACCTTTTAGTTAGGTCCATGTCTTATCTACTAACATGGATGAGGAGGAGGAGGAGGTTCTGACCTGTGCTTCAGTCGGCCACCAGGGGGGGATCAAGAGGATTTGCCCGTCTTTGTATAGAGTCTATGACATTATCACATGAATCTTTATCGAGCTTTATGGCAAGTTTAGCGCCTGTTTACAAAGAAAAACTCTTAGAACCCACGGAACACGTTAGCATGTAGCTGCCGAGAACCCAGATCCGTGGTGGAGACCAAAAACGGAGCTAAAACAGGCTGAAAACCGAACGATAACTTTGCTCTGAAACTGCTCGATGGGGAATTTGTCCTCTTTAACTTTAAAAATAAATGTTGCGTTAGCAAATTGCCCCCAAGTGGCCGTGAAAAACAAACTGATTTACAGTGTTTGACGTCTAACGAACATATAACCTCCGTGTTCCAGAGTAAATCCTGTAACGTTCACTGTCCTCACTTCCTTTCTGCTTCTTTTACATGTTGCTGCTGCCAACTGTGGATCAGTGGAGCAGCATGAAATATAGGAAAAGGAATGTGTATCGTGTTGCTCGGGTCCAAGGACAAACAAACCATACAAACCTTGTCCCATAATGCAACAGGCAACTCCACGGGGAACCTTCAAGACAATGGAAATCAGTCAAATAATAAAAATGAAACATAAAACGGTTAAATTGGTTTTTTCTCGTCCTTGGAAACAGTAGTTTGATCCAAAAGTGTTGCCTCAAAGCTTATCGGCTTTTTCCGGAGCTTTCAGCCGAAGCTCCTCCTCGGAGCAGTTTCCTCGGCCGTCAGGGAAAAAACTCAAATATGAAATAACATGTTTTTACAGTGATTTTTGTATTAGAGCCACTAATTGTCCCTTAAAATGATTTATTTTTAAATCCCCAAAGTGCCACAGAGACTTACGTGGGTTTATCTTTGAATGCTTTTAAATGCTGCCAGTTATCGATGCGTTCAGGAGCGAGCGGCCCCGGGGCCATTAGCGTGCTCCGGCCGGCGGCTCACTCCGGAGCAACATGTGTCTTTAATATAAAACATACTGTTCTTATCCTCCATTTTGATTTCTTTCATATGGTTCTGATACAAGGCCGAGAAGTGAACGAGGGTTTTCATCATTTTGTTTAAGCGAAACTGAAGCGTAAAATCCATCTTGAGCTTAATCTTACAATCATAACCTACATGTGTTTGATAAATTCTGACTCGAAAGAATTACTCTGAATGTGCATTAAACTGAGCCGCCGGACATTTTCTCTCCCCCTGGAAATGGAAAATATTTTGTGGTGATTTCACAGCGAGCATAAAAATTTCAGACGTTAAATCCATCACAGAATTTTTTAAATATTTTTTTCATCCCCTCCCATCAAATAAACAGTTTCTTTGCTGACAGACGTCACATTGTTGTACTTCAGGGACTGAACCGTTTTAAATGCCCCGCCCGAACTTCTGCTTCCAACAGGAAGTGCAGAGAATAAAACAGACCAGATGCTTCAGTGTGTAAAAGACGCAGAATGATGATGAAGAAGAAGATGATGAAGATGAAGACCATGTTGACACATTTTTAAAAAATAGACGTTATATTAAATAAAAATGTATTTTAATTTGAGGACATTTATCTTTCTTCTGTCTTTTGCTGATTTAATCTTGTATTATTGCAATTTAATTTGGTATTTTCATAATTAAATTAACTGCAGATTGTTTTACTTATTCGTTAAAAGTTTTGTCATCAAATTAAATGATAATTTTCGTCATTGATTAATCAGGAGATTAATTAAACTAATCATTAATTATTTCATCAATAAAATATTAAAAAACAACAAAGAGGAGCTGGAGATTCTGTCAGTAACGTTCACCGGAGATCTCATCCGATTTAAAAAATAATTCCTGCATTCAAATTCTAACTTTTGCCGTTTTTATCTGATCAAAATCAATCTAATTAAAACGGATAAAAGCCCAAACAACTAAAAAAGTAGAAGATCCAGGTTGTAAAGTTTTAAAAAAAGCAGGACGACGTCTAACTTTCCAAATCGAAGATGGCAGAGGAAGTTATCTCACCTCGGCCGCAGCAGATCAAAGATGTGAAATCTGCGCAGTGGAGACTCATCGTCTTGCTCCGTAAATCACGGGGCTCAAAGGAGCTGGAGTTCGGCCTGACGCTCGGGGAAGAGGCTCGGTCTGACTCGGTGCCAGCCCTGACAGATAAATATGCTTTGTGCTTCCAACAACTCTTCTACATAAAGAGATCTCTCACTGCTCCATGAATCTCCACAGCTGCAAGTCACCCTCTGCTGCTGCTGCTGCTCGGGGGGGGGGGGGAAACTCGGCTTCTCTGCTGCCTGTTGCTGCGTCACTGAAATCTGAGATAAAGTGTTACAGCACATCGAATCAAACTCTAATGAGCTACGGGCTAATGACAGGGAGGCTTCAGAAACCCCGTTTAATCACATCTGACTGAGTGAATGAAGACGTACAGGGACTTTGAAGCTTTGAAGCCTTTTGGCCCCTTGAAGCAAAACATCACAGCTGCATGTGTCTGAGGTTTGTCGATTTATTTGTGCAGCATCTTTTCATGCAAGTGGAAATTTAAAGTGCTTCACAGCCGACTGACAAGCTGCTGGTGCAACAGTTCCATCATTAAACAGGAACAGAATTAGAGATGCACACCAGACATAATAAATTATAATAGAGAGTTTAAAACACAACATATTTTTCGCTTCATTTGTGGTCAACAGGAGGAAGAAGAGACAACGTCGTCCGTCTTCTACGATAAAAACAGCACAACAGCAGATGGACGGACGTTGACTTGTCTCTTCAGCCGATGGAAACAGAGTCAGGAAGCAAACAGTAACTTCTAGAGCTTGTAATTAAATGAACGACATCATGTTATGGCGAATAAATCACACGGCCCTTTTGTAGCATCGTAAGATTTTCAATACTTTGTCATTTCACGCTGTTTTAGTTCAGGTTGAGGTTAGTCACTCATGAAATAACTAAAAACCAACATGTGTATATTGGCCCACGTGGGTTTTGCTTGGACAGAATGAAGATCAGATAAAAGTTAAAGTTTTAATACAGCTTTTAAATGTGGCTAAAGAGGAAAACCTCTCTGAATCTGTAATGATGAAATAAACATATAACTTTGATGTGATCACGTTTGTATTAAACTGGAGCAGGAAGTTGTTTTGTTTGAGCCGATTGTTTGAGTCCAAACTGTGAACAGGAGCGAATGTGAGATAACGGCACCACAGGAGGTGAAGAGCGACTCACAGGAGAAAGAAAGGAGGTCACACACCAACACCGACGGCCAATGGGAGCAGGAAACGCATTTTAATTTTAATACTTCACACGCAAATACTTCAGTTCTCTCCCACCGGCTTGTGTTACTCAACGCTCACAAGACAAAAGCCGAGCGCCTCTCATGTTTCTGACCCCGGCGGACCTTCTCCAGTGAGAGTCCAGCTTCTCTTTCGGTTGAGTGTGCGGCGAGGGAAGCTCAGCTGCGATTGGTTCATACCTCGCGTATTGCTCCCAGGGGGGAAACTTTATTGGTATGAAGCGATCTGGAGGATTCTTCTCGCGGGAGCGGAGCCAGTGGCCTGTTTGTTTAGGAGCCAACATCCTGGTGTTTGGGGGGGGGGGGAAACAGAGAGCGCTGGTGCACGCCGTCCAGCCGGAGCAGCGGCGGCGGCGAAGGCGAAGGCCTGTGGGGACTTTCCGTGAATGTGGCTACTTTCAGACCTGTTTCCACGAGACAAGCATTTCTTGTCACAGTGGAAAAGTTGACAAAGCGGTGTTGGTATTTCAAACAGCATGTGTCACATTAGACGAGGCCACTTGACGTGTTGCTGGATGCACGAGAGCAGAAGTTTATTTCCAAAGCATCTTTACCTGCGGGAGGGGGGGGGAACCCTTTTCAAAACACTTGACTCACGTTTTCCTTTAACTTGTTTTAAAAGTTAAACTAAGAAAACACATTAAATTAGAGACGACCGATCATGAGTCTCAACTGTCAATCATGATGTTTCAGCTCATTTCTATAGCAAACACATGAGCAATCAAAACCAGACTCACTGTATTTGAACATCAGTCGGATGAGAACACGCTAAAATGGCAGAAACCAACTTTGTAGAATTTATTTGATTTCGTCTTTTTTGAGTTTGGTGCATGTTCCATCCACTAACACGGAGGTGGCAGGGTTCATGTCCACGTTCATGTTTGTGAACTCGAGTCAATCTGAGACGTGCGGCGTCTTCTGGGCGGTCCAACTCTTTATTGGTCAGTAAAGTTCTGCTCAGTCCAGAAAACAACTTTATTATTCTGAGCTTCTCCACAGAGTTCACACCCAGAACGAATCAGAGGAGGCCAGAGAGCAGCTCGCACAGGGGAGAGAGGAAGGGGAGAGGAAGAGGGGAGAGAGGAAGAGAGGGAGAGAGGGAGAGGAGAGAGGAAGAGGAGAGAAGAGAGAGGAGAGAGGAAGAGAGGGAGAGAGGACGAGAGGAAGAGGGGAGAGAGGGAGAGAGGAAGAGGGGAGAGAGAGGAGAGGGAGAGAGGAAAGAGAGGAAGAGGGGAGGGAGAGAGGAAGGGAAGAGGAAGAGAGGAAGAGGGGAGAGGAAGAAGAGAGGAAGAGGAAAGAGGAGAGAGAGAGAGGAAGAGGGGAGGAAGAGGAAGAGGGGAGAGGAAGAGAGGAAGAAGAGAGGAAGAGGGAGAGAGAGGAAGAGGGAGAGGAAGAAGAGAGGAGAAGAGGAAGAGAGGAGAGGAGAGAGGAAGAGAGGAGAGAGGAAGAGGAGAGGAAGAGGGGAGAGAGGGAAGAGGAAAGAGGGGAGAGAGGAGAGAGGAGAAGAGGGGAAGAGGAAGAGGAAGAGGGGAGGAAGAGAGGAAGAGAGGAAGAGAGGAAGAAGAGAGAGGAAGAAGAGGAAGAGGGGAGAAGGAAGAGAGGAAGAGAGAAAGGAGAGAGGAAGAGGGGAAGAGGAAGAGGAAGAGGGAGAGAGGAAGAGAGGAAGAGGGAGAGAGGAAGGGGAGAGAGGAAGAGGGGAGAGAGGAAGAGGGGAGAGAGGAAGAGAGGAAGAGGGGAGAGAGGAAGAAGAGGGAGGGAGAGAGGAAGAGAGGAAGAGGAAAGAGGGAAGAGAGAGGAGAGAGAGAGGAGAGGAGAGAGGAAGGAAGAGGGGAGAGAGGAAGAGGGGAGAGAGAGGAAGAGAGGAGAAGAGGAGGAAGAGAGGAAGAGAGAGAAAGAGAAAGAGAGGAAGAGAGAAGAGAGGAGAGAGAGAAGGAAGAGGGGAGAGAGGAAGAGAGAGGAAGAGAGAGGAAGAGAGAGGAGAGAAGGGAAGGGGAAGAGGAGAGAGGAAGAGGAGAGAGGGAAGAGAGAGAGGGGAGAGAGGAAGAGGGGAGAGAGGAAGAGAGGAAGAGAGGAAGAGAGGAAGAGAGGAAGAGAGGAAGAGAGAGGAAGAGAGAGAGAGGAGAGAGGAAGAGGAAGAGAGGAAGAGGGGAGAGAGGAAGAGAGGGAGGAGAGGAAAGGAAGAGGAAGAGGAAGGAGAGAGGAAGAGGGGAGAGGAGAGAAGAGGGAGAGAGGAAGAGAGGAAGAGAGAGAGAGGAAGAGAGAGGAAGAGAGGAGGAGAAGGGAGAGAGAGGAGGAAGAGGAGGAAGAGAGAGAGAGGAGAGAGGAAGAGGGGAAGAGAGGAAGAGGAGAGAGGAAGAGAGGAGAGAGGAAGAGAGAAGAGAGGAGGAAGAGAGAGAGGAAGAGGGAAGAGGGGAGAGAGGAGAGAGGAAGAGAGGAAGAGGGGAGAGAGGAAGGGAGAGGGAAGAGGGGGAGAGGAAGAGGAGAGAGGAAGAGGGGAGAGAGGGAAGAGAGGAAGAGAGGAGGAGGAAGAGAGGAAGAGAGGAAGAGAGGAAGAGGAAGAGAGGAGGAAGAGAGGAGGGAAGAGAGGAAGAGAGGAAGAGAGGAAGGGGGAGAGAGAGAGAGGAAGGAGAGGAAGAGAGGAAGAGGAGAAAGAGGACAAGAGGAAGAGGAGAGAGGAGAGAGGGAGAGAGGAGAGAGGAAGAGGGGAGAGAGGAAGAGAGGAAGAGAGGAAGAGAGGAGAGAGGAAGAGAGGAGGGAAGAGGGGAAGAGAGGAGAGAGGAGAGAGGAAGAGGGGAAGAGAGGAAGAGGGAAGAGAGGAAGGAGAAGAGAGGAGAGGAAGAGAGGAGAGAGGAAGAGGAGAGAAGAAGAGAGGAAGAGAGGAAGAGAGGAAGAGAGGAAGAGAGGAAGAGTATGAGGAAGAGTATGAGGAAGTATGATAAGAACTTCCTAAAATGACAGAAACCATCTTTGGGGAAAATGTATTTAACGTCTATTTTGACTTTTTGACTTTGCTCCATGTCCCATTCACTAACATGGAGGAGCTCGGCTCTGTAACCTATTTTGCAGCCATCCACCAGGGGGCGATCAAGATGATGTGGCTTCAGTTTTGGGGATTATCTAGTCCATCTTTATATACAGTCTATGAATTCATAAAAAAAAGAGCTTGAGTAATTACCTGAGTCTGGAACTATAGTTTTTATCAAAATCTAAATCATTGCACTTCATATATTATATATTATTATTATATATTATCAGATTTCCATGGTAATGAGGTCACATTGTGGCTCAGTGTGTTTCTATCAGCTTGAGTCAAACGTGGCTCAACTCCTGATTTCTGTCTTTTCATGGATTCATTTCCACAGTAAGAAAAACAAAGAATAACTTCAGCTTTGCTCTTTAGCTCCTGGAGCCTCAGTCACAGGAACGTTCCTGCTCAAGGACCCTGAATGAAGATGAGACCTGGAGCCTCAGTCACAGGAACGTTCCTGCTCAAGGACCCTGAATGAAGATGAGACCTGGAGCTTCAGTCAGAGGAACGTTCCTGCTCAAGGACCCTGAATGAAGATGAGACCTGGGCCTCAGTCACAGGAACGTTCCTGCTCAAGGACCCTGAATGAAGATGAGACCTGGATCCTCAGTCACAGGAACGTTCCTGCACAAGGACCCTGAATGAAGATGAGACCTGATCCTCAGTCACAGGAACGTTCCTGCACAAGGACCTGAATGAAGATGAGACCTGGCCTCAGTCACAGGAACGTTTCTGCTCAAGGACCCTGAATGAAGATGAGACCTGAGCCTCAGTCACAGGAACGTTCCTGCTCAAGGACCCTGAATGAAGATGAGACCTGGAGCCTCAGTCACAGGAACGTTCCTGCACAAGGACCCTGAATGAAGATGAGACCTGGAGCCTCAGTCAAGGAACGTTCCTGCACAAGGACCCTGAATGAAGATGAGACCTGGAGCCTCAGTCACAGGAACGTTCCTGCACAAGGACCCTGAATGAAGAGTGACCTGATCTCAGTCACAGGACGTTCCTGCACAAGACCCTGAATGAATGAGAGCTGCTCAAGGACCCTGAATGAAGATGAGACCTGAGCCTCAGTCACAGGAACGTTCTGCACAAGGACCCTGAATGAAGATGAGACCTGAGCCTCAGTCACAGGAACGTTCCTGCACAAGGACCCTGAATGAAGATGAGACCTGGAGCCTCAGTCACAGGAACGTTCCTGCACAAGGACCCTGAATGAAGATGGACTGATCCCAGTCCAGAACGTCTCACAAGACCTGAATGAAGATGAGACCTGAGCCTCAGTACAACCCTGAATGAAGTGAGACCTGGAGCCTCAGTCAAGGAACGTTCCTGCTCAAGGACCCTGAATGAAGATGAGACCTGGAGCCTCAGTCAGAGGAACGTTCCTGCACAAGGACCCTGAATGAAGATGAGACCTGGAGCCTCAGTCGAGGAACGTTCCTGCACAAGGACCCTGAATGAAGATGAGACCTGGATCCTCAGTCACAGGAACGTTCCTGCACAAGGACCCTGAATGAAGATGAGACCTGGAGCTTCAGTCACAGGAACGTTCCTGCTCAAGGACCCTGAATGAAGATGAGACCTGGAGCCTCAGTCACAGGAACGTTCCTGCACAAGGACCCTGAATGAAGATGAGACCTGGAGCCTCAGTCACAGGAACGTTCCTGCACAAGGACCCTGAATGAAGATGAGACCTGGAGCCTCAGTCACAGGAACGTTCCTGCTCAGAAGGACCCTGAATGAAGATGAGACCTGGATCCTCAGTCACAGGAACGTTCCTGCACAAGGACCCTGAATGAAGATGAGACCTGGAGCTTCAGTCCAGAGAAGCTGCGACTCTGTGGGTTTGAATCAAAGCCGATTCAGATTCAAACCTCCACTAAGTAGCTGCACTCCGGTCGCAGTGAATGATTGAATACTTCAACACATGCTGGAATCCTTCGTGTTGACTCGCACTGCGTCTGAGCCGAATCAAAGAGACGCTGACAGTCCTCATATAACTTAATCCCGAGCAGGGGGAGGAAAGTAGAGCGGCTCTGTGGTTCGAGAGGCGGCTCGGCGGAGAGACGAGTGACCCAACCTGGTCGAGTGTAACTGAGAAGGCCATGTCTGGTAACCCCAGGTGCAACACAGGCGTTAAATGATGTGAGGAAATGAGCAGTAACTGTGGAGTGTGTGTGTGCTTAGTCTTTCAAAAGCCGTGTCAGGGTCGATAAGTGTCCGGCGGCTGCGGCGGTTGCGGTGGCGGCGGCGGCGGCGGCGGCGGCCAGCTAGAAACACAGAGGCGGTTGGATTCGGCTTCTCGTGCAGCAGGTGAAAGATTCAACTTGTAAACCCACAGCTTTCATCTCAGCTTTATTTAAGACTTTCTGGTGCAAAGTCCTGATCGCTGCTGAATTTCCAGTCAGTCGCAGGGAATTCTATGAAAGGCTTTGAAAAGGAAACGTTTTTAAATTTAAAGGCTCAATTAGTCATTTTTTTGAACAGTGTAAAATGATATTCAGATATATTAAAGTATAAAGTATTATGTTAAATCATTTTGTGTTTGTTCCTTTAATCGTCTTCACTTCCAGTTTCCGTGCCGGACGTTTTGCATTTACAGGAATCGACAAGATGAACAATCCAAGACGAGATTTCTGGATTTAGTTTTTATCTCCTTAAGGGGAAACTTTTCTTCAAGTGGGAGCATCATGAAACTCAGTATGTAGACGGAGGAGCGTTGGGATCAGGCATTAGGAAAAGGAAATAGCAGGAGGAAGAGTTTTATTCTTTTGCATTTTAAGAATAAAGTTGAACTTAATCAGAGGAAGATTTGTATTTTTCTAGGTACAGTGACTGACGCTATGAGCTGCTAATCTTTCCTACGATAGAAATCTGAGGTCCTAATACCGACTCTGTGTTAATATATAATATGAATTCATAAAAACGAGGAAAAACTCCATTTGTCGCTTTAATTAAAGAAGGTGAAAAAAAAACCTGGATCCACCTTTAATCTCACCCTCACACCGAGTTATAAAACGGTTCTGTAGTTTCCTGCTGACAGACGGACCAACAGAACCTGGCTGGCGGGCGGGGGGGGGGATGAGTTGCTGATCTGGCAGAACCCTCCGACACGTCAGCTGACACATCGGTACACGCTGACGCTGTTTTTTTCGACTTGAACCTTGATCTCATGAAACAGATTGAATCATTGTTGGAACCGTTCCTGTTGAATATCCGTGTTTTCACATGGTTTTCCCAGGCGGAGGAGGAGGAGGAGGAGGAGGAGGAGGAGCTGAGAGTTAATGGCGCCGTTAAAACTGAAACAAGTGAACTGGATCTCTGTTTGAACGAGCACCGACACGATCCTCTCAGTTCGGTGTGAAGTCACAGGACTTTGATCGGCTGGAGAAACTCATTTGTGATGGAGCCGTCCACTTCCACCTGCAGAGACTCATCCATCCACCTGCGGATCAACGGCGAGGTGTAACTGTAATCCACGCATCACTGACATACTCCTGTGTGACCTTTATTAACAGCTCCGCCTCGTGGACGCCCTGGTCCAAGAAAAGAAATTGATCTATCAACGAAAAGAACGTAATCACTAAAACAAAATACACACGACAATTAGAAAGATAGAAAACAGTTGCACGTCTTTGTCGTAACTTGAGACGACACTTGATCCACTTCACAAAGCGGCAGTGAGCAGATTTCCCATCAGGCCCTGGCACACGAGTCGTCACATGGTGAAAACAAACTCTCACGCCCCTGAGCTCACGCAGCCAATGTGCTGAGTAATGATTTCAGAGATGGAGTCGAGTCTCGGGAGGCGACGGTTCAACTTTGATCCCTGGATCGAGTCTAAAGATGAAATCATAAAAAGCTCCAGCTCTCTCTCATCACACCCAGCGTTCAGAAGGGTGAAGATCTACAAGATGACGGGATGTGAAATTGGAACACGAGACAGAATTTCTGCACAAATACAATATTACACTTTTTTACGAGCCAATAGCATTTCACGACTTCCTAAGTGGGGAAACCATAGCAACAGATTAAGTCAATATGAAGACGCCGTTTACGAGCGTTGATGTCATTTTTGCAGAAACTAGAACCGCAAATTGGCAAAAGCTTTAACGTTTGTAATAAAACATGAGATTAGCACAGATTTTTATATCCAAAGAATCCCTGAGAGGCTCCAGTGAGGTTTTATTATAGGAAGGTGGAGTCTTTATCTTGAGAGGTAACCCTCCACTCGACTGCATCAGTTTAATACGACTCACAAAGAGGTTAAACGTTACCAAGGTGCTGTTTCACTTCCTCGTGTTACCATCACACCACAGACTGTAAATACACTGTGATGGTGGAACATGGATCATGAGGCTGGATCCTCATCGTTAATGTCAAAGAAACGTCAAAGTCAAAGAAACGTTAAAGCAAAGAAACGTTAAAGCAAAGAAACGTTAAAGCAAAGAAACGTTAAAGCAAAGAAACGTTAAAGCAAAGAAACGTTAAAGCAAAGAAACGTTAAAGCAAAGAAACGTTAAAGCAAAGAAACGTTAAAGCAAAGAAACGTTAAAGCAAAGAAACGTTAAAGCAAAGACTTCCCAACTTTCTCTTGAATGATGATTATTTTCCAAATTGGCACCAAAACTCCTGCGTGAAAACGAATTTAAAAAGACGGCAAAACTGAGAATTATCACGTAAATGACATGTAACACATCATCATTCAGACCCTGAAATGTCTTATTTCATTTTCTTATCATCAGTTTGATCTTTAACATGAGAAAATTCAAACTGCAGAAGAAAACTGGTGGTTTGAGAACTACAGAAAAAACTTAAATATTCATATTTTCCCTGTTATTGTTATTGCATTTGAGATATAATGTCAAATAAAGTCAAAGAAGAAGAAGAAAGTTTCTGGAACTGTCTCCCATTGACCACTGGAAGAACTTTGGTGTTTGTTAAAGTTTCCGGGCCCTGAACACGAGAGAAGAAACACAACCACCTGCACAAGTGCACACAATCCAGACAACAACAACCACACACTGTTGCATCACGTGCGACCGACGTGTCCATCTCTGAACAATGAGCTGTGAGGACAAAGTCAAGATGTCAATGACGTGTGTGCAAAGTCAAGTGTGATGACATTTCCACACAAATGAACCTTTTGTGAGTCGCACACACGCGAGAGAGAGAAAGTGAACACAAGCTCTGCAGATGGAAGAAAAAACCACAGGAAGCAATTAAGAGCTCTGAGGTCGTCCGTCGCAAAAAGACACTCCGACACTTCAGGAGCAGGAGGAGGTCTGCTGAACAGATACAGCTTCTCCCAGCTCCACCAGCTCCACCCAGCTCCACCCAGCTCCACCACCTCCACCAGCTCCACCCAGCTCCACCCAGCTCCACCAGCTCCACCCAGCTCCACCAGCTCCACCCAGCTCCACCAGCTCCACCCAGCTCCACCCAGCTCCAGCTCCACCAGCTCCACCAGCTCCACCCAGCTCCACCCAGCACCACCAGCTCCACCAGCTCCACCAGCTCCACCCAGCTCCACCAGCTCCACCCAGCTCCACCCAGCTCCACCAGCTCCACCAGCTCCACCAGCTCCACCCAGCTCCACCCAGCTCCACCAGCTCCACCCAGCTCCACCCAGCTCCACCCAGCTCCACCAGCTCCACCAGCTCCACCAGCTCCACCCAGCTCCACCCAGCTCCACCAGCTCCACCAGCTCCACCCAGCTCCACGCTCCACCAGCTCCACCAGCTCCACCCAGCTCCACCAGCTCCACCCAGCTCCACCAGCTCCACCCAGCTCCACCAGCTCCACCCAGCTCCACCCAGCTCCACCAGCTCCACCAGCTCCACCAGCTCCACCAGCTCCACCCAGCTCCACCAGCTCCACCCAGCTCCACCCAGCTCCACCACCTCCACCAGCTCCACCCAGCTCCACCAGCTCCACCCAGCTCCACCCAGCTCCACCAGCTCCACCCAGCTCCACCACCTCCACCAGCTCCACCAGCTCCACCCAGCTCCACCCAGCTCCACCCAGCTCCACCCAGCTCCACCAGCTCCCCCAGCTCCACCCAGCTCCACCAGCTCCACCAGCTCCACCCAGCACCACCCAGCACCACCCAGCTCCACCCAGCACCACCCAGCTCCACCCAGCACCACCCAGCTCCACCCAGCTCCACCAGCTCCACCAGCTCCACCCAGCTCCACCAGCTCCACCCAGCTCCACCAGCTCCACCAGCTCCACCCAGCTCCACCAGCTCCACCAGCTCCACCCAGCTCCACCAGCTCCACCAGCTCCACCCAGCTCCACCAGCTCCACCAGCTCCACCCAGCTCCACCAGCTCCACCAGCTCCACCCAGCTCCACCAGCTCCACCCAGCTCCACCCAGCTCCACCAGCTCCACCCAGCTCCACCAGCTCCACCCAGCAACCTCCTCAACTCTATTTGCTTCCACAGCTTCTCCAAAGGACCCGCTCGGCCCTGGAGAGGTCAACAACCGTGCAGCACCTGTCTCAGTGCACGCTAATTACAACAAAGTCTGCTCCTTTTGTTTTCAACGCAACAGCAACGCAATTATTGGACCCACTGCACTGACTTGTCACACACACACACACACACACACACACACACACAAACACACACACACACACACAGGGCCTGTCTGCTTCCCTGCAGTATTTATGGTGGGATGAGGTTTGTGGACACGTGGGAACCTGACACCACATTTACTGCCAATCGCTGTGGAATGATGAAGTGGCCCATTTGGCTCAGATACACTGTGTTGTTCACGGCCGGCTTTGTTCTGTCGGCCCCCGCAGATCCATCATGTGCCGCGCGGCCAGCGGGACGTCCTGCAGCTCCGTCACACAGACCGCGTTATTTACCGGTGAGGACCACCTGTAATCAGCCATGAATAACTGGATTTTTCATTTATGTTTTTGAGTTATCGAATCTTTTTTGAAATTATATTTTCGACGTTATTTGACTTTATCACCTCCGACCAACTTTGATTCAGTCCGACATCGACGGTGTGTTACGCATATTTTACATTTCAGCAAAAATTATATTAAACAATCAAACATGCATCTGTCAGTTCTTAAAGTCAGTATATATACTGTATGTTTATTATGAATGTTTTATATAATGACATCAAAGTCACAGTTATTCAGCTGTTGGTGGTTTTGTTAGTTTTCCAACAGTTATTTAATCATTGATAAGAATTATTCTGCAGATCCATCATGTCAGCGGGACGTCAGTGCAGCTCCCTCACAGTGACACAGGTGATTATATTTATGTGTTAGTATTAAAGAAACTGTTAATAACCATAAATAATATTATTTAATTTTCATTTATTTATAGAGACATTGTTTCGGTCACAGACGTGTTTTAGAGATCGGACGTTGTGAAGATCTTAGTGTATTTGTTAATGAGCTAATTAATATTTATTTAATATTTAGGAGACAAATAATCTGTAAAAGTGTATGTTATTTTATCCCCATGATATTCAGTGGGCACAGTTTATATTTATACTATATATTTAATTCATCACAAAATGAATCTCTCCTCATATTGCATCAATCATCTGAACCGTTAAATAACACAATAATTAGTTAAGCAGATTCAAAACATTACTGCATTAGTAATAAGTTTAATGTGAATAGTCTTTGGAAATAAAAGGAAATATCCTTCTATGATTCTGATTGAAATCAAATGGAGCCGTGCACGTAGAACATGTTTCACGTGCACGGCTCATTAACCTGTAGATCCCACTCACATCACAGCTGTGACATCACGTGGGCGGGATCAGTCTTAATTTCCACCTCAGCTGCATAATGTGCGTTTACATGGACGTTTATTTGCTTCTCTGTATTTTTTAAGTGTGTAATATGTCAGCGGGTAAATCCACAGAAATACTGTAAAACTTCTCCTGTTCAGCATCTGGGATTCTCCTCTGACACAGAGAGGTTCGGGGGTGAGACGTTTCCACCTGCTCCCAGAGTTATTATCTGTGTTTCACTTTTAGTTTTCCTTCATGTGAAACAGAGAGAGACATTTTAAGGAAAATTATCGTCATGATTCTAAAAATATTTTTTTTGGAAACATGTTCATTTCAGCTGGAAACTGGGAATAAATAAAAAAAAGATTATGGGCCTCAAAAGAAAAACTGAACAGTTCTGAGATGAGACGACGAAAACTGGGATAAAGTTTGTTGTTGTTTATGTTTCAGCACAGAATATATTATATATACTCTTATATATAGTCAAGTACAATAACTAAATTTAACTAACACTTTAATCCAAACAATAATTTAGTTTGAGTAAAAATCTGAACATTATAAACCTTTCGTGAATTTCCTGAGAAGTTAAAGCTGTTGTGTTGATTGACAGTCGGTTCTGCAGGTGTACCTAATAAAGTGGCCACTACCAGTGATGCATTGTGTTCTTTTCGAGACGTGTTGCACTGAGAAGAAACACCAGTGCTGTGGTTTCCTTCACACTCTTCTTCTTCTTCTTCTTCTTCTTCTTCTTCTTCTTCTTCTTCTTCTTCTTCTTCAGCGAGAGGTGCGATGACGACTAAATCAACCGAACCTGGCCACTGCGTTTGTTTTAACTCCCGCCTGCTTCTGGTTTTACTGCCGGACAGATTTGGGCTCTGGTCGTCCCGGCAGCGCGGCAACAATCCGCACCAAATGTTTCACATTATCCAGTGTGAAAACCCTCCTATTCCTCAGATTCCTTTTTACAAGTCCATGCATCCGTGGAAACTTGATATTTCATATTTCATTCTGGTTTGTGGATGTCACTGCAAGTGGACGCCGGTTCACATGCAACCGCCCGACCGCTCCCTTTGATCAGCCCGACCGCGACTAATCGTGGACGGAGAACAAATGAAAGAAATATCGTGAGATTTCATGGGAATTGCCACGACGGCCCGAGCCGCCCGGCGCTGCTATTAGCAGTTAAAATAGCCGCGGAATTATCCCGTTTCCCCCCCCGAAGATATAAAGTTGAAAAACGTCTGCGTTGGAAGCTCGTCTGCGGCTGCATGTGCAAGTGTTTGTGGCTCCGAGGAGTTCTGGGATTTTAAGTGTTCATTGTCACACATCGTCACACTGAAGCCACATAAACATGGAAACATAACATTTACCTCCTTTAGAAACCTTCCAGAGTGCGAGCACGAGTCCTCCCTCGGCCCAAATGACCTCTTTCATTTGTCCTCCTTGACTCGGTAATAAATTGCATCTCGAAATATAACACCGCAACCACAAAATCCCCATATGTACTTAGAGGCTATTCACAACTGCGAGCGGAATTATTCTGGCAAACAGAATTCATTCCACGGACCAAATATCAAGGGAGAGATGTTAAAAGAGAGAGAGAAGAAATTTAAAGCGGCGTAAATGTTCCGAATGTTTAAGAGTAGCCGGGGGAATCCCGAGGGGCTCGTTCGGTTCTCGCTCTTTGTTCCTCGCACAGGATGTAACTTTGCAAGCTGGTTTTCATTCAATCCCGAGCGCCGGCAAAACCAACAGCTCTCTCTCCCCCCGAACGGCCCTCGGCTCGGATTTGCATGAAACAAAGTGTCTGTGTCTTTTTTTTGCTTTTTTTTTCCAACACAAACCAGTTTCCACTTCCCTCCGTCCCGGTGCACAAACATGTCAGAGGAGTTAAGGTATGTGTCCGTCCGAGTGGCACGCTGACCTGCGAGCGTTTGTAGAAAGGGCGGCTGATTTTCCGGTTAGGAGGGCAGGTTAGCCACGGTCCCAGCAGCAGGTGACTGGAATGAGGTCATGATGTGGTCATGGGAGGGGGGGGGACAGCAGCCAGTGTGTGTGTGTGTGTGTGTGTGTGTGTGTGTGTGTGTGTGTGTGTGTGTGTAGACCCCTGAACAACTGCTGTGAGGGAGGTTAAACACATCAGAGGCCGAACTACAGTGCTCTCCTCCCCCTCCCTCTCTCGGCTCAAGGTGTCGTTTCACACCGCGGATCTCCTCGGCCGTGGAATCCTCCGAGTGACAGCGGTGGATTGATTTGCTTCTCCATGAAAGAGATGGACTGCTACTACGAGCCCCAGGAGATAACGGGGCCCGAGGAGCGCAGCACCAAGCGTGGAGGGAAACCCCGAACCACCTGTGTTGCATTTGAACCACTTCATCTTGTCTCCGGACTAAACGGGTGTTTGCAGAACGCCCCCTGTGACATTTCTCCCTCACGTCCACTGATGTATCACAACGAGTCTCTAATTCAAAGCCTTACAAATAACCTAAGTGATTTGCACATTTTAAAATCTGGATTAAATGACAGGATAAAGCCTGGTTTGTATTTCTGCGACTCAAACGAGAGAAGACGTCTTGGAGCTGATGTTTGAACAGTGAAATGATTGAGGCCAAAGTTTCAATTCTTATTTTATCAGATTAAATCTTTAAGTCTGAATTAGTTTCCTCCAGTGGATGAGTTTATTCCACCTGTTCTCTGTGATGTGTGTTTCTCAAATATCCCAGGAAATAAAACCAGGAATAAAGCCATGATTCCAGTCAGGAGTGTTTAGGGACTTTGGGGGCCCCAGGGCAAAAGGGCCCCGGGGCCCCTACATGGAAACTCAATAGTTTTCAGTTTCCCACTCTGCACTGGTTTGTTGTTTAAAGGAGCCAAATATAATGTGTTCACTTCTTTTTACTCTTTAATTTCAAAGGGAAAAAACGTTTTTAATCCAACTCTTTAAATTAAATTGTCTGCAGGAATTCTGTGTTTTTAAAATACTAATAACATAATTTATTTCTTCTTTCTTCTAAGTTGCCTTGTTGTCACTCCCTTGTTTCCCATCTTCTCTTAACTTTCTGCCAGTGGGAACCACTAAGTGTTTTATTTGTGCATCACTCATGCAGCAGTACACCCCTGTAATCTGTGCTGTATTACAAAGTGTCACCTACTCAGCGTTTCTCAACCTTCCCCTCGTGTCACTCGACTCAGTAAATAAATCTGCTGCCGTGTCCGTGATTACATCTCGGCCTCATCCGTCTTGTGTCAGTTGTTAAGTGTTTTTTATTTGTTGCCCGGAGCTTCGCACTGTACGGCAGCGATCGGCCGGCTCGCCTCCAGACAGCTCGGCATGTTGTGGCAAGTTCTCCTGCAAGATATTGTCTTCGGTGAGGTGTCGACTTTCACCCTGTTCCTTCCCGTTCACTCTGTCGAGCACCGACGGCGACAAAGACACATAAATCTCCTGAGCTACCTGTGTGAGAGTCGGCAGGAGGCATCGGCCAGAAAACCATCTGAGGGGTTTGGGCCATAATGAGGCTTAAAACGTACCCAAAACATCCAAGAGGCACAAAGTGTCATTACCGAGAAGCCTCCGATCCGTGTGAATCCTCAGCGGATTCAAAACGCAACCTGTTATCTGATATGATTCATTGAGCGCGTTGAGAAAGATGAGCGAGTGTGAAATGTCCCCCGCTCGGCGTTCTCGGCCCTTCACATCCGACAAGATGAATGAGCTTGATGAGTTCTTCAGTTTCCATCTCGGCCTCTTTGCATTTGGCCTTCACGCTTTCTTTCTTTCTCCCGAGCCACTTTTTTTTTTTTGGGGGGCAGTCATGAGAAATGCTGCCATCAAAGAATGACTGTGTTAGGATATCATGAGCCGACGTGAAGCCGGGGAGGGGAAGCGGCAGCAGGGAAAGAAAACATCGGTAATGGATCATAAATTACACTTTTTACGGAACGATGCGATTTGATGTGGGTGTCAGAACAGATCGGGGCGAGCCGAGCCAGTAGGTTCGCTCTCGTGTGTTCGGGCTCCAGATGATGTTATAAGTGAGGAGACGGAGGACGGTCAGGGCCTGAAGCAATTAGCCTCTGCGGACCGGCCGGCCCGCGTCGTGCCAAAGTTCTGCAGAAACGAGAAACTCAGATGTTCTCTCAGACTGAACGTCAAAGAAGATTGACTCATTTGTGGATTCGGTTCAAACGTGTGTGTGCGGATCCGTCTGGGAAGAGCTCGGACTCTGTAGAAGAAATCCCTCAAGTCTCCGCGGTATCTGAGAGTATCGACCGGGAAACGAGTCCAGTGGTTCAACTCTCCGAAGTTCAACTGAGTCGATCACACGGAGTCAGAGTGTAAAACCAGTGAAAGGGTCTCGTACTTTAATGAGACGCTTCATGATTATCAATATTTAAAATTACAAATGAAAACTGCATTAAAGGTTTTAAGCAGTTTGTTTCTATTAAAGTGCTGTTATTTTATTTTATTGGAATAAAATTTTAAATAACACACGTTTTTTAAAATGAAATTGAGCACATGTAACATTTAATATTTAAATGTTCATTTGAAATCTAATACAGTTATTTTGCTCCATACAAAAAATATTAAATATTTTTTTCTTAAATTAAATTTCAACGATTATGGAATTTTTTTTGACGAGTTTAGTTAAGTTAGAGTTTCTTCTTCCTTCGTGAAGTTTCCTCCGTAGTTTGACCTTCTTCCTCCGACAGGGACCGAAGCTCCGAGGCTCGACGACCTTCACACAACCCTGTGAACAAATCTTGATGTAAGAGGAATCTAATACGTTTAATAAAAGTTTATTTCTCAACTCCTGGGCACTTGTTAATACGGCAGATGTATTTCCTGGGAGAAATGAGCCCCGGAGCCAACTCCTCTCTTTGGAAACATCCATCTGGCCGACAGCGCCGTGCACTTTGCTGCCAGCACATTTTTATGTTGTGATGTTTTGATACACTGAAGAGAAATGGGACGGGTTTTTTTTTTGTTGTGTCAAAAGATTTGGACATTTGTTTTATTCGATCCAGGATCAATCTGCACTTTGAAATCCATCTACGATTATAATTCTCTTCTTGCTGTAATTGACTTGTTTCTGTAATTAACAGGTGAACATTCTGTGTCTAATCTATTGAATTCTAACACAATATTAATGGAAGCACTTATGTAATTATTCAAACATCAGCCGCCCTGTTGGAACCGTCCCCGACGGGGGGGGTCGTGGTGTCGCGTCCCCCTGAAGTGAAGAACATCAGAAGCCTCGAGGAGCGTCTCGGCAAGTGCAGCCGCCGCATACCACACTTTAACAAGTATCTCACCACACTCACGCTGTAACCAAGTCGAACCATCTGGAGCCGAGAGGAGGGCGTGAGGAGGAGGAGGAGGAGGAGGAGGAGGCGCGGCCCAGTGGAGGCGTCCCATCTTGGGATCGAGCCATAAGTCATGTTGAAATACCTCCGCCAACAACAACATGTGGACAATTACCGAGCTGAAGGTGGAAAACAAAAACCAGACAGGCAGCAAACACAGATAACAGCTTTTATCTTTATTGGAATAAGTAGAAACAGACACTGGAAACAGGAGCAACCTCCGGGTGAATTATCTTATTAAGTTGTTTAAATCTAAAGCTTCAAAACGTTTTTATAAAAATAAATAAAATGTGGATTTAGCATCGCAGCCAGCAACAGATAAGACACAGTTTTAACAATTAGAAGATGCATTCGAACAATTCAAATATCTTTCCATAAATATTTGTTGCTTCTACTCTAAGTTTATCTTTTTTATTGATTAAGACGCTTCATATAAATACACTTTAAATTAGGTTAAATGCACAATTCAGGATAAAACATGAAAAGAATAATTCAAATTGAGAAAGAAGAAATGATACAGATAAAATGTGCAGATAAAGATTTAATTCAAAGGCAATAAAACACACAAGGTTCAGGCCTCTGAACTTTTCTGTAACATCCCAAGTTTTATTACTTTTATTACCTTTTTTATTTATTATATTCATGTATTGATATAATTTTGTAATGTTGTTCAACTGTTCAACTTGTTTTGAGTGGCACTAACTTAAGACTAAAAGATGTGAAATAGAATTTAAATCAAAATGTGCAACAACCTGTTTAAAAACGTCTGACTTAAAACAGATAAATATTCAAACACGAGTCTGATTAGTGACATTATGGGATATAAAGTTTCTGGTGCTGCTCATGGAGACAGAGAGTGAGCGGTCGTGAAGAATCTCTCCTCAGCTCCAGTTAAAAGTGTCAGAGAGTAAAAAATGACCTGGCGTTCAAACGGTCCCAACATTCCTCCGACTGAGACACGCAGGGCGTCTTCGTTCGACCCAGCGTGAGCACATCGTCCTCTCGTCCTCTCGTCCTCTCGTCCTCTCGTCCTCCGCCACCTGGATGGCCTGGGCTCTGTTTTTTTTTTTTTCTAATGTGGGAAATTTCAGGCTAATTCAGTCAGGAATGTCCGATGTGTTCTCAAGATGATGCACCTGATACTAAAAAGCACTTCACAAGAGCTCCGGTACAAGATGGATCGCTCCCGGGGGGGGGACTCGCTCCTCTTTCCACTCCACAAGCTACAATCCCTTCTTCTCCTTCTCCTCCTCCTTCTTCTCCTTCTCCTTCTTCTTCTCATTTTTCCACCAGCAGAGACGCCTGCTGGTGTGCACTTGTCAGCCCCCCCATCACGTCATTTAGATTTCAGAGATATTTCTGGTAACAGGAGAATCTCACATCATCTGCAAACACGCACAGGCTGCAAAGTGGGCAGCCCGCACTGCACATGAAACCCGTTTTGAGAATAGCTCTGTCTGCGTTGGAGCGTGAAGCTGATGGTGTGGGACGTCCTGCGCTCAGTGGGGGGGCGGAGAGCACAGCCGGGCCTGGCAGCTACTTCAGAGACGATGGGACACCTCGGGGATCAGGTCGATTAGAGCTTGCGTGCCCGTGTCCAGCTTTATGACGGCT
Organism: Hippoglossus stenolepis; assembly: GCF_022539355.2. NCBI lineage: Eukaryota > Metazoa > Chordata > Actinopteri > Pleuronectiformes > Pleuronectidae > Hippoglossus > Hippoglossus stenolepis. Next base: position 27,486,538 of record NC_061491.1, read on the forward strand.
TTTCACTGGAACACAACCTTTTTGTTGGACAGCAGGATGAGGCAGGTGTGTGTGTCCCCCCCCCTCTTCATCACCAGGTCATGAAACCCAATGAGGCCCTGGGATACACACACACACCACACACACACACACACACACACACACACACACACACACGCACACTGGAGGATGAGCCCTCGCCTCACCTTACTTCAAAGTGCAGGAACGTGGAAACACTTCACTCAGGTGTAGGAGCCTCGATCGCCCTCGTCCAGCTCGACCTCCTCACACCCGTGAAACCGAACCGAGCTCAGAGACGCACTGTCACACCAGCAGGTTCCTGCTGCATGATGGGAAGTCCTGGCTCAATCAACAGGTTTATGATAGGGAATAAGTGGGAGGCCAGTCAGAACCATTGTTATATGTTTTTTCTCATAATCACAGGTTATAGTGACTTCGTCTGGAAGAAGCATTAAATAAAGAAAATGTTTGAATATTATGGAATATTATGAATGTTCTCGTCAAGATGTGAACCTTAAATACAAAGAGTGAACTTCTGAAGTGATAAATGAAGCAGGCATCAAATCACAAGGCAATGAAACCTAGCTTTAATGAATTCTATATTGTTTGTCGTGTTTTAAACTCGTGGCCATTTTTAATTTAACTCCAACCTCCAATGTGATTTGAATGTTTCTGTAAAATCGAATCTTTGTCTAATATTAATTTCCTCGGCAATATTCGTGGACGGTGGACCAGTGGAAAGTTTGACCTGTGAGATAAAAGACCGGGAGTCAAACCGTGTTCGCACTAAACTTCGTAGCAACTTATTCCACTGTTGTCAGGACGGTTTGTGTGTCCCTCACAAATCACGACATCGTCCACTGTATCGTGAATTAGCCTTTTTGTTCCCACAATGCATCGGGAAAAGTAGTGCACAACCACCGGCCACCTACAGGGCAACTCGTGCATGGCGCTTGCTTCACGTGTCGTCAAATTGATAAAGTTGTTTTCTTAATTTGTACGTGCTTTTTCTATTTGCATGTGTTTTTAAAATTTGCTCGGACAACAACAAAAGGTCTGTCTTCTCATGTCGACTTAAAAAGACAAAATAAAGACAGTTGCAGTAACAGTTCAACACTTAAACAGTTAAGTTCCAGCTCCTAGCTTTAAAACAGAAGTTATGATTGTTTCAGAAGAGGGAAATAAAAAAACCTTTATGCAAATCCTGCAGTTCAGAGTCGGGCCGATCTCGTCCTGTTACAGAGAAAGTAAACAGCAGAGACGCCCTGCAGCCAAGGTGGAAGTGTCCCTTTGTTTGACCTGTGCCCTCTGTCACTTATCCCTTTAATGACCTGCAACAACACACACACACACACACACACACACACACACACACACACACACACACACACACACACACACACACACACACACACAAGCACAGTACACGCCTGTGCTTGTCGTCAGTGGATCGCACAGAAAAAGTACAATCGGGTCTTTCTGCAAAACGGAAAACAGAAACAAAGAACTATTCATGTGAACAGTTTGTCTCCAGTTTGTCTCTCCTGCAGGACGAGTGAGGGAGACGCAAAACAAACAGCGAGCGAACACCTGAGAGCTGCTGTTGGGTGGGTGGCCGTGGGGGAGCAGACACATGGCAGAGCAGAGTGAAACAGGCCGAACGCATCAATAAAGTGCGACGTCTTTCACATGTAGAAATACCAAACTATCAGTCACACAGCAGGGGGCGGGGGGGCCAAGTGCACGGACGCTTCTCCATCTCACGTCCTCTGGAACATGTGTGTTCACGATGTGTGTTCACGATGTGTGTTCACGATGTGTGTTCACAATGTGTGTTCACAATGTGTGTTCACAATGTGCGCCACCTTTCTCTCATTGATTGGAAGTTGTGTTTGTGCAGATCATCAATCACATTTAACTATTTAATCAACTCCGGCTTCTTTTCTCCTTCGGAAAAACTTAGTTCTGTTCTTTAGTTATACAGAAAAATAAAAACTGTGGTGAGGTGAAGTGAAGCAGCCTCTGTCGCTGCAGTCTGCAAATAGTTACATTTCTTTTTTTAAAACTTTTGACTCCTAATATGTTCACTGTAAAACCACTGTTTGATAAAAGTTATGTGTTTTTTAATGTAAAAATGATTAATTTCACACTTTTATTTATTTACACATTCATGTACTGACGTATATTATCTTGTATTATATAGTATTATGTATCTTTATTATATTGGGTTTATTCTATAGGCCTTCACACTTTAATTGTTTTTATTTTATGAATGCACATTCCTTCAATTTAATGTGATTATTCTCGTAGCTCTTGTAATTTGATCTCTTATAATCTTAATAATTTATCATTCTACATGAGGATAAACGAATTTCACAAACGTAGTTTTAGCTTTGGATGCACAGACAATAATTATGCAAGGATGCATTCATTGGTTTTTGGTCTTTAGATATTAAGAGAAATATAGAATTTATATGATGTTTAACGAGTGTTTGAATTGTTATATTTTCATCGTAACTCTCCGTGTTAAACCTTTTGTTTCTGCTGGAATAGTTTGAGGATGAGATCTTTATTATGGGGTTTCAGGTGTTATAGTCAAGTTGCATCAACAGATAATCTTCCTCTTCGTGAACCTGCTGAACTAACTGCAGGAGTCGGGACTGAAGTTACTGTTCTCCTCTGCTGCGGGCATGCAGGTATTTAGATTACATATGATGAACGATCATCATAAACCACCACCAAGGCAGATATGAGTGAGGTGACGAGAAGAATGGTCGACTGTGGCCGAGCTGAGAACCGCCGTGAACACCAGGCTCTGATGGAGGAGATAGCGCAGAAGGACCCGAGGCTTTATCTTACACGCTCACGTGAGTAGAACCGTGTTAACGTTTTGATGGACGACAGCGATCTTTATCTGACGTGCAAACTATCCAAATGCCGTTATCCCATCAATTTGAGCATGAACGATAAACTGGCTCGTTGATTTGCAGATGGGAAAATTCCCCCGTGGTCGGGGTCTTCACTTTGATCACGACCTCAGCGAGGTGGCTCCTGGAGGCTCAGATGTGCTGCACCGACACCTGCGTCCATGTTGTTTGGCCACGCTCCACTGGCTGTGTATCAACACTGGTGCTGATAAACCGCCGGGCTCTGCCTCCGGGGTAATGACCAACAAACCTGTGGGAAGAGAAGCAGAGGAGAGAAAGTCCAGGTTGAACACGTGAGTCTCGGGATCTAAAGCATCTCCAGCACCTGTATTAGAAAAGAAACACCGGCTGACACAGTCACAGTCGCCTCAGGAAACTGAATTCACTGTTATTAATTTGGTTCTGCACCACATTTTCACTTTTTTCACCAAGATCCATGAATAATTCTCTGAGAAAATGGTAAAAAGTGAAAAACCGTCCCTGGATTCTCCCCCTGATGCCGATCCACAGCGACATGTAGCAGGTTGTTTGTGGAAGTTTCATGAAATAACGCTTTGCTTTTATTGTGTAAACCAACAAACCAATTAACCAACCAACAAATAAACAGATTAAAACACAACTTCCTTTTCGGAGGTAAATATTATATGACCCAAAAGTTAAACGGAGAGAGTATTCAACGTATATCCTGTTTACGAACACTGATGTGGAGCCTCATATCATAAAATGGCAACAACCTTCTTTGAGAAACATAAATCCAATGTATGAATTGATTTTTTTACTTCCATGTCCCATCTGCTAACACGGAGGAGGCAAGGCGTATGGCCTCTACTGCAGCCTGCCACCAGGGGGCGATCCAGGTGATCTGGCCTCACTTTGGGGCAGCTGCCGTGTCGTCCATCTTTATTTACAGTCTGTGGGTCTGACACCTCATTTCACCTTCCACTCGCTGCAGTGGTTTGATGGCTCCTGTCTGGAGAATTAGCGCCACCAACTGTTTACACTGATGAACTGAATCCTTAAGTTCACAGAACAGCAGCAGAATGTGGAAATGAACATTAATTTCCACATTCTGCACGATCCAGAATGCAAATGAGAAGTTGTGTTTTAAACTGTAAATGAAAATGAGTCCAACAGGAGGAAGCTCGTCCTGCGAGCGCTGCAGCTGCTGGAGCACTTTAATACTCGGGGGGTTTATGATCTCCCCCATTCACCAAAGTGCTTCTCTCCCCAGGGGGTCATTACCGGGCTCCTGACTTCATATTGGTACTTAACATCACCAATAAAGGGGGGATCCAGTGTCATTACACAGCACTGCCCGGCCGTAACTGCCCCTGAGCACGGGGAGCTGCTGACGGACGCCTCGTCCAGGAGGCACGAACACAAACTGTGGCAGGAACACAACCTTCACGTGTAGACACGACTGGTTTGAAGGGGTTCGACGACACGCAGGGGAGGATGCTGGGTACCTCCTGCTGGCGACCGCTGCAGGGAAACATCTCCGACAGCTCCTCGGCCTTTCAACATGTATCACTTTGGCTTGATTTGCATCGCGTTGGAAATAACACCTGATCACATTTGCCTCCTGGGTCCACGAGCGTGACTTATTGCTGTTGTCTCTGGCTGTTGCTCTGAGTCACGTCAGACAGTCAGTTGGGGTTTTTTTTGCAACTGCCAAGATGTAATCTCCCCCCGTGTCCTCTGGGTGAAGGACGTCTGCTGGAGAGGTCTTCAGGAGGAGAGAGGATTGTGCTCGGCAGCTTTAAATAAACTCTGCATTGTTTTATTGATGTTTTACTGGTGTAGAGTCTGAAGTCGTAATCTTTACTGTGCTCCGCTCCGGCATCAAACCCCCGGCACATAAATGTATTGAATACAATCTGCAGACGACTGTTTCACATTGTTGGCAGGTTCGGTGTTGCCTCAATATTTCCCTGCACTTTCTATTCTTGCTCTTCTGTTGAAAGGATATATACATGTGTTTATTCATAAAATAAAATCCACAAAATGCAGGTTTCACTTTATTTATGCAACAGCTTTTTATAAAGGGTAGCGTTCCTTTCATCAGAAAGTTCTATTTGACGCCAAACAAGCGGCGGCCGCGGCTGTTGTGGTGAAACGCCGCCTGTGTATTATGTAAATATGCATTCGAGCTTTTCAGGAATATGTGTGATGATGATGCTGCGGCGGCGGAGTCACGGGATCAGGGAGCGCAGCCGGGAAACATGTGGAAGTCACAACAAGTGGAAAACACAAAACACAAGGCCACGAGGGAAAGTGGCTTCTGCTGCATGAAGTAATAACAAAGAGAAGGATTATTTAAAATAATAATAATACATAAGTGGATAGAAATAACAAATATGCACATTTCAGGAGCTTAGACCAGACAAATGATGTTTGTACTATTTTATGCCCCCTATTAATGTCCCTGTTACTCTTACAGTGATAAGAGTTTCATTATTAACATCTTCACACTCATATTTGTCATTTATTGTAAAAAATATTTAATATTTCATCATTATTTTTACTTTACCTCAGTTTTTGTGAAAGCAAACAGCAAGAAATCATCTTAATCCACTGACTAGAATTAAGTCTTTCAAATGAAACAATGGGATTTATTGGTATTTTTCTATATTATTTATATTATCTAAGTTAGTGTTGTGGGAAATAACTGATTTATTTTATAGAAAAGTAGAAATAACTCTATGGGACATATGGACTTCATTGCCTGAAAAGGTGGAAATGCAAAGTTAAACATAAATGTCCAGGATTGAAGTCAAAGCCTTTTCGTTGAGATTGAAAATATCAAAATGTTGGATTCATTGGTATAATTTGCAAAATAATAAGTACAGCTACTGTTATATTAATATAAAATTACAGTTTAACTATAAATAAGCAAAGTACCAATTATTTCACACATCACCAGATATTTGGAATGTGTTTCTACTTGCAAATAGTGAAACACAAATATTTCATATACCTGCACAATCTCCCTGAGCAGAAACCTCTTTCAACATGCGCTTTGAAATGATTTTGTATCTTTATATTGTTTATTTTGCTTTCATGGCTCCGTGGCATTTTATAAAATCTCTCCACATCTGCAGTGAGAAGGTATTTAATGACATTTCCATTCCAGGAATTACAAACCTAACTCCGCAGCTTGTGTTACATGACACTGTAATTATCCTCGTCTTTCAAATATTGACACGCTCCCTCCGAAGCACCTGAAGTTTCCATGAGAGTGGAAACTGTGAGGTTGCTCTCTCGCCTAATCTGCGTCAATTCATCTGCACAATATCTGTCAAGTGTCGATTAAAAGCTTAATCCATTGTGTTGCTGATGCCGCACGGATTCACGTTGGGAGCTTGACTGACGCCTTGTTTGTGCAGCAGAGCACTAAACCTCGCTCGCCCCGTAAAACAACAAGGGATACGTTGCATCATACCACAGCATCATTGTGGACGTGACAGCTTATTTTCTTGGCGAGCGAACGCAAAGGAGCCTGTTACATGCCTCTCTGACACTTTTCATTATCACCTGCACAAAAGCCCGAGTGAAAGACGAGGAGGAGGGAGCCTGACAGCATCCCCACGCTCATTCATCACAGGCCGAGGGATCTGCATCGGGCATCAGAGTCAATAAAACCCGGTGAAACTGGAGCTGATTTCTTGCTAAATTCCGCCATTAGTCACAGGCCCATATTTCAGGATTAGCCAATGCTAAAGGGTAATTGTTGCGCAGAGAGGGGGCGACTCCGTCTGACTCTCTGTGCACTTAACTTTGAACGCTGTTTGTTGAATGATCTTTTCTCTGTCGGCCTGTGGGTTTGTCTCTTTGTGAGATCCGGGCCCGGTGAGCTTTGTTCTCGCTCCTGAGCAGAGACGAGGGATCTGAGAGAATCGCCACGTGGGAACGAGACTGCATGTTTTAAAAAGTCTAATGGTTACCTCCTGAAAAGTTTGTCACATGCACGCTTGCGCTTTTCCTCCTCCCGGCAGCGTTTAGCGCGGCGCGATCACATTTCTCCATCGAGGTGAAGCCGGCAGAAGACAACGTGACGCCGCACAGCCACTTAAGATCCCGCCTGATATCCGATAGAAGCCTTAATCGTTATTTTGGGGGCAAAGTGGGACAATGGCGCCTGCGCTGGAACGGTGATCGAGATCCTTTCCCCCCTTTTTTTTTTCTCGCCGCAATTAAAAGTCAAATATGTGTCATGGATGTTAGAGGCAGACTTTCAGCACTGGGCTTTACCCGCAGAGGGAAGTGCTGAGAAGCGAGCTATTATTTGCAACTCTATCCTGTTTGATTTCTCGCGGCAGTGGGAGGGGAGTCGCTCCCATTGAGCTCTGTGAAACAAGTAAACCATAACATTTGGTCAGTCCAACCCAGATATCCCATCGGGAACAGGCCTCCACAGGCTCGGGCTGGACGCTGAACTCCCGCTGAACCGCTTGTTAATGATTATAACCCTGATATATGCGGGTGTATATGGTAAATGAGGGCACACTTAGGAAACCACAGGGGCCTTGTTATGCTTTTGCTATTCTCTTACAGCTTAAGGAGGTCCACCTGTTCCCCGTTAAGTCGCAGCGTGTTACAGTTAACTTGGAATATTTAAAAAGTAACACGGAGAAACGTGGAATCGCTGCTGTCGGCCGGTCGGCTCCCGTCGGCTCTGCTCAGAGGCTTCATTGAAATGAGATGAAAACATTAAAGGTCGGATGCAGGACTGGATCCAGACGGAGGAGAAGCTGTGTTTCGTTGCTCTTGCGTGTGAAGACGTGATGAGAAGAGGCAGCAGCTCCACAGAAAGTCAATGGAGAGGGTGAGCGTGAAAACATTCCCTCTGCTTTGACTGTGAAAGGATTCAGTGGAAACCTTTCAACGCGGCTGAAAGGAGGAAATATGAAAACTAAAACACTGGACTCACGCTCACTTGGAGATGTATTGAGCATCTGCGTGTTTGTGCACAATCACATGAAGCGGTTTCAATCTTTAAAGAGACTTTTACAAATCTGTGCCCAGCAGCACATTGCACTGTTTCAGTCTCACGACCTGAATAAAGTGCAGCTGAGGAGAAAGCAACAGTTTGAGGTTGACGTGTAAGAACCAGCAGGTCTCACGTTACACTCATGTTCACATGTTTCTTTCTGTTTGTACCTGGTGTCAACACAAGGTCAAAGCACAGAGAGGATTCTGTTGAACTTCAGGTATAAGACGGGAGGTCAGAGTTTAAATCTGAGTAAGAGATAAACGTGTTTGTCCTCAAAGTGCAAACTAACGTGACATCTGGACACAAAAAGACAAAAACAAATGTTCATATTATCATGTCAGCATTTCCTCGAAGCTTTTTTGAAATTGTATGTAGATGTTTAAAAGCTGCTGCATGTTCTCACGTCAGTTAATTTCTCTTGTCGAGCCGCCTCTGACTTATTCTATCTGTGCATCTGTCTGTCAGCTGCAGAGGACCGAGACCGAGGTTCACGTTTTACGATGCAGATCGATTCAGGTTTGTTATGATTTCAAAATAAATCTAATATCTAATAGCTCTCTTCCTCACAATCCTGGACTCTATTTTCAAAATGCATCTATTCTGAACTGTAGAGCTGCCTTGAAAAAATTAAAATAAAATAAAATATCCATTATTTAGAATCACTCCACTTTAACCCGTCTATTCAACTGAGTCAGTGAATTACATCATTTGACATCATTCTGTCTCATTGTTGCAGCTGATAATAATAATATTTAAAATAAACTTAGCACAAAAGCAACAAAGTCCTTCTCATAAAAACAGTTAAAAGATTGATGATAAAACAAGAAAAACAAGAAAAGTTAAACAAATGAAAATACATAACTTTACTGAAACAGACTTCAGCCGTTTTGTCGCTCCGGCCGAAAACAAGTTCGACAAACCAAATGAACTTTGTTACTTCAGACAAGGAAGTTGTGTTTTTTTTTTCCTGTCTTTTTGTTTGTCAGCAGGATGTTTTTCCATGAAACTTGATGGATGGGACACGGGCCAGGAAATAAACCATTAACATTTGGCACCGATCAGAACAAACGGTGCATTCAAGAACCTTTCGGCCTTTAACATTATGAGACAGGAAGTTCCACTGACTGACAAAGACACACAGAGGCATTAAGCACAAAATACAGATGATCCATGAAGGGGTCGGATACCGAGGCAGAACATTTCTGGCTCTGAAAACCCGCCGCTGAGGCCGGAGCGTGAAACCGGTGACGTGGGAGCGTCTGGGAGAGTTGCCCGTTGGTGCCTGATGTGTCAGCAGCCTGAGGGGAAACAGCAAGAAGCCGTTCAGCTGGCACCGCTCTGACATTAATGACTGTAGTGAAGCTCCGCTGTGTTGAAATGGCATCAGGCCACTGGGCTTTACTGACAGTGTTCACACCTTCTGTCATCAACAGGTTTCTACTGGTCACATCACTTTCCCCTCCGCCGAGAAGTGGATTCCTCCCGATGCCGGCTCCGCTCGGGCGCCCAGCCAGGCCCTGTCTACATTTCACTGATGGACTCGAGCAGCAATTTGCCCCAACAAACTTATCCCAGCTGTTTTCGGGCCAAACCTCTGGAAAACACATCACTGCGACAATCTCAGGCATGTTTGGCTTCTTTCAGAGGACTTCTCAGAGATATTCCTTCCTGTTGCTCTTGTGATTTGAGTCCGAGTTGTTTTTTATAAAAAAAAAAGAAAGCGAGAGAGAATCCAATCCTTTTTCAGACGAGCAACACCGAGTTCAGCGGAAACATGTCAGGAGATGAATAGCAGCGTAATACAGGCTTTGAATGTATTACAAATGACACCATCATAAATTACTTTCCCATAAGATGAAACAGACGCTTCTGCTTTTGAAGGTTTGAGCAGAGTTTGACGTCCTCTGGATATATAGTTAGATGGACGATACGCAACCTTCTGGCTCTGCAGGATGTAACGGGGGGGAAAGATCAGGAACAAATACAACATGAAGACTTCACCGTACATTTGTATTCATTTAATTCTCATTGTGCAATTCTCACAGCGAGCAAGTGGGCGTGTGGATGACGTTTATGAAGAGTTGACTTCTGGGTACTTGTCCTCGTACTCGTCCACAGGAGGACCATAAAGTCAAATGTCTCAGGATGAAAAGGACTATTTAGACAAAGACGTGAAGTTGGAAAGACGAGGAGATTCGAGAGCTTCCGGTGAAACTCTGTCAAATGAATGTGTAACAATAATAATAATAAATTGTATTAATGAGGCACTTTTGAAACCACCTCACTATTACTCTGATGATAGGATGACAGGTTACAGAGAAGACGTCTAGTTTGGATTCGACCCCGAACATCAGAGGATCCTGTGGACGTTCTCACACCGAAACTAAACCCCGGCCTGACAAATATGACAGGTCCAGTGTTGGGAGAGCAAGTCGTCACAGGATTCCTGTGCAGGGTGAAGAAGTTACACACACATCTGCTGCAGGAGCGAGTGACGGTCGAGGGGCCTTTGAATGTGCGGCGGAGGCCTCACGCTGCAGCCGGGAGAATGGCGAGGGGATTTGCGTGGTGAAAGGCGTGAGAGCGGCGAGGTGGGGCGCTCTGACAGCCTCTTTGTGAGACAGGAATCCCGCGTTAATCGCAGCGCAGGGCGGCTGCCGGCGCTGTCACTGGGCTTTGGCTCCGCGGTGCCAGGTGAAATACCACAGGCTTGAATTCAACAAATACTTATCTCCTGCTTTGTGCGGTGCAAGTGAGCGCTGAGTCCCGGCTGAGCAGATGAAGGCCGATGTGTCTGAGAGCGCAGCCTGAGCCCGTTTGTCAGAAACACATCTGTCGTTACCTCAGTAATGGGTTAAGCCTCCAAACCCTGTCAAATGGCACAGGGCTGACAAAACATACATCATCGTGTACTTACACACTGTTACCTCTGCTGAATGGTGAGAGCGGCAGCGTGTGATGACCTGCGCAGACACATGATACCAACACTGGTGTGTTCACTTCAGGTTCCACGTGGAACAATCAGTTTGCAGCAATGAACAGGAAACACAAGGGAACACATGGGAATAGAACGAGGTGTAAGAGTTTGGAAATAGAGAAGAAGCTGACACATCAATCACAAATATTGAAAAATCTAAATTGAGCTTTTTAAAGAATTTCAGATTTCAGAAGTATTTTCAGAGACACATTGGTTGTTAAGGTATAGACAGTGAATAAAGATGGACGACACTATAGGTCCAAAAGTGAAGCCAAAGCGTCTTGATAGGTCATTAACCCCGTCTCCTCCATGTTAGTGGATGGGACATAGACCAAACTGAGAAGTAAATGTTTCTCAAATATGTTTTTTGTTATTTTAGGAAGTTCTTATCATCTAAGTGCGACTAGACCATCACATATTAGAGGCTCCTTCAAATGCAGCCTACGAATACTTTCCTTTCATCCCTGAAGGCTCCAACAGGTGGTTTCCCTCCTGCCGAACATATCCCAGGATTCATTGCACTTGACTAAACGTTTTTAAAGAGCTAATGGCGACGACAAGCAATAAGACGTCCGACGCTTGAGTATCAGGCTTCGACTCAACTGAACGGCTCATGGTCCACTCATCATGTCCAGCTTCAGCTGTGTTGTCAGGCGACAGCAACAAGGGCGGGACGAGCTGCTGAGGCCAATCAAACCATCTCGTTTCGGTTCGACCTCCGTGTTCTACCCAGCCCATGAATGAGGCCGTCTTCGTAGGACCCAGAATTGAGACACAGCTCCTTATGACTCCACATTTAAATCCACTACATCCAGATTTTTATTTAGATCTGCACCAAATTGCACAGACTCATGAATATCAGTCCCATTAATGTGTCTGATTTCACCAAGATACATGAATAATTCTTTCTGCAGGAGCAAATCAATATTTAAAGGACTTACACACAGTAAACAAGTGACAGCCTCTAATAGTTTTATTTTTATAAGACTGTGGAGAAAATTAAATCAGTAAAATGTTGGAGAAAATGTCGTGAGTGTCAGAAGAACTAATAAAAGAACCAGGCTACTGACGATCTTCTAAGTCACAGGTCAAAGAGCAGGACAAACTGTTTGACCTCTCAAATACATCAATGATTTCATGACGCGGACACAACTGCACATTTAAACTGTGACGTTTCCACGTGAGTGATCCCGTTTTAATCTTGAGATTCCTGCAGCTCTGGCACTTCGGGTGATTTAGTGACAGAAAATGATCGTCCCACACACTTAACCTGTCCATTGTTGAGGCTCCGCACTAAATTTTACGAGTGGAAACAAGTGATCAGTCGCAGCGTGCCACACATACCAGGCCTGAGCTCCCTGTGTTCGTCTCTCCGCAGCGATTCAAACAGGAAACTCAGAAACTAAACTCGTTTACACGTTTTCCTCCTCGAGCAGACGCTGCACACACGTATAGTACCTCTCTCTCTTTTTCACCTTAACACCAGTAACCTCTCTGCTTTGGATGTGGTGGAGATGAAGTGGTCTTAACAGCTCACAGATGCTCCCCAGGCGCTGATGGTGGGCAGGTATTCAGGGCAGATTTTATACCTCCTCCCCCCCCCCATCGTGAGCTGCAGCGATTCACTGTGACAAGTTTAAAACACATGCTGCCTTCACACTTTCAGCTTCGCGCCTGCTACAAGTTGAAAGAGCTGGAAACACATTTGGGTGAAAACGAGCCAAACGAACCTGTTTCATCTGATTCCAGAAGAAGAGCACACGGCTCAATTACAGGTGTCATTAGCACACGTGCACGAGAAGCAGTTTCTCTTTTTGTAGTCGCAGTAAAATGTGAAATGTTTCGTATTCTGCGGCTGACACTCATCTTCCTTTTTCAAAGGTCTGGCAGAAACCGCCTGTCAATCAAAACCTCCCCGGAGAGGATTGCAGTGGGGGTTTTGTTCCTTGTGTGACGGTGTTTGAAGTGATGGAGACGACAGATCGGTTCTCCTCCTCAATAATAAAATCAAATACATTAAATAAAGACATAAGCTGATAAACCATGGGGGGGAGAGACACAGACGAAGATGACAAGAGCTGGTATCGATGTGCTGAAAAACAAAAACACATGATCTCCGCAGCAGAATGAATACGTCACTTCCTGCCTCCACCTGACGCTCCACCCTCACCTGAGTCCTGTGGTTCATTTGTTGCTGTTGTCGAAGCGTCTGAGCAGAAAACCTCCCGCTTGTTGTTCATGTGTGAAAGACTTAACTGGTGAGAAAGTCCAGACACAATGTTCCAGAGATCGTCCACAGGTCAGGTCTGAAAATGGCAACACATCATCATTCGGGAACAACACAAGTTTCAACATAACCTCTTGAATTATAGAAACTTTAAACAGATTGTAAAGTGGAAGATTCCTCTGCGTCTAACATCGAACAAAAATAAAATGTGCCTTGACAGAAGCTCACTTTGGACATTGAGCAACCAGAGCCTTCGCTCTGCATGTGCCAACGACCACTCAGGGTTTCATTTATTTGTGACTGATAGTGTACATACATGATAATTATAGTGTGTGGGTTGATTGAGTGTCAGTGACGGTCGGGCCTTCGCTCTTCTGAATGCACAGAGTCCTGGTTGAGATGTTGCAGACGCCGGACCAGGTTGTGCTCGATGCTTACACCTCATCCGCTGACAATAACAACATCTGTGCACATGTGTAATGTGTCAGAGGAGATCAGCGAGCAGGGTTATCACCGTTATCGTCCCCGCTGCTGCTGCTGCTGTGGCCACCAGATGTCGGGCAGCTTGTAATATTAAGCAGCGTGCTTTAACAGTGAATGGCAGAACACCTGCAACACAGGCAACTACAAAGAGGCTTCCCCTGACAGCGTTTCCTCTCCTCTCAGCCTCCTGCATGACCCCGGCACCATCTTGGAAAAAGATCTCAGCACCGTTTTGCTCGGGACCAGACGCCGGTCCCCTGAGAGCGCTCAAACCCAGCACGCTCACAAGGAGCACTGGCAGGCAGAATATGGAGGGTGGAGTAATGGAGGAGGGCACGGTGCACCTGCCCGTAAATCTCGCCCGAAGGTTTTCCTTTCATGGGAAGTGCTTGAAGAGGGAAATAACAAACACTGGTCAGAGGGCCGGAGGATAGAGCTGAGAGGGAGAGAGAGAGAGAGAGAGAGAGAGAGAGAGAGAGAGGGAGAGAGAGAGGGAGAGAGAGAGAGAGAGAGAGAGAGAGAGAGAGAGAGAGAGAGAGAGAGAGAGAGAGAGAGAGAGAGAGAGGAGAGGGAGAGAGAGAGAGAGAGAGAGAGAGAGAGAGAGAGAGAGAAGAGAGAGAGAGAGAGAGAGAGAGGGAGAGAGAGAGAGAGAGAGAGAGAGAGAGAGAGAGAGAGAGAGAGAGAGAGAGAGAGAGAGAGAGAGAGGGAGAGAGAGAGAGACAGAGAGAGAGAGAGAGAGAGAGAGAGAGGGAGAGAGAGAGAGAGAGAGAGAGAGGGAGAGAGAGAGAGCTAAAGAGAGAGAGAGAGAGAGAGAGAGAGAGAGAGAGAGAGAGAGAGAGAGAGGGAGAGAGAGAGAGAGCTGAGAGAGAGAGAGAGAGAGAGAGAGAGAGAGAGAGAGAGAGAGAGCGAGAGAGAGAGAGAGAGAGAGAGGGAGAGAGAGAGAGAGAGAGAGCAGAGAGAGAGAGAGAGAGAGAGAGAGAGAGAGAGAGAGGGAGAGAGAGAGAGAGAGAGAGAGAGAGAGAGAGAGCTGAGAGAGAGAGAGAGAGAGAGAGAGAGAGAGAGAGAGAGAGAGAGCTGAGAGAGAGAGAGAGAGAGAGAGAGAGAGAGAGAGAGAGAGAGAGTGAGAGAGAGAGAGAGAGAGAGAGAGAGAGGGAGAGAGAGAGAGACCTCACTAACAGAGAGAGAGAGAGAGAGAGAGAGAGAGAGAGAGAGAGACACTCACTAACAGAGAGAGAGAGAGAGAGAGAGAGAGAGAGAGAGAGAGAGAGAGAAGAGAGAGAGACACTCACTAACAGAGAGAGAGAGAGAGAGAGAGAGAGAGAGAACTCACTAACAGAGAGAGAGAGAGAGAGAGAGAGAGAGAGAGAGGGGGGAGCCGGGTGGACAAGGATGATGTTCATTCCCTGAGACGACTCAACAGCTGGAGTGAAGTCGAACACCTCAGAGATCCAAGAGTTTGTCTTGTCCAGCGGTTTGTGTGAATGTGCACTGATCTGGTAACGTTACACCCAATAACTTCTGTGGGCGAGCAACAGATACACTTCAAACACTGATGATGATGATGTCATGAAGAGAGAGAGACTCACATATAATCACTATAACTCTGGAAAACATTATTAAGCAGCAACAAAGAATTATACCTGTGTGAAAGAATATGTGGGAACTGAGAAATAGAGACAAAAGATGAAAAGGGTGAAATAGAAAATAATTTCACATCAGCAGCATTGAAAACTTTTTTCCAAATCAATTTGTTTGTGCTATTTTCCTCATATAAGGTTTTTTTCCTCAATTTGAGGTAAATTATGATTTGTGAATATTGACCACACAAATTAAATTCGATTGATTCAAGCAGGAGTTTTTGTATAGAGGACATTTACTGATGTAATAATAATAATTAATTTATATAGCACTTTTGTAAATTTGAGATATTTCAACCTCTCTCAAGTTCTGATGTCAAAAGTTATTTTTTATAAACAAGAGATGAATAAATACAAAATAAAGATCAATGAATAAATATGGAAAATGAAGTGGGAAAATAAAATATTCAGTGGTGTAATATAACAAAGTACATTTACCTAGTTACTGTATTTAGGTACATTTTCATGTATCTGTTCTTTACTTGAGTAGATTTATTTTCAGGTACTTTTACTCCTCTACATACCAGCAAATGTCTGTACTTTCTAGTCCAGTAGATCTATATTAAGTTTTTATGTTTTTAAAAGTAATCAATAAGAAGAGTGTCATTGGTCACCTTGTCCAATCAGAGCGGGCAGGTAACACGAGACTCCGCCTCCTCACCTGACATGGATTCAGAAGAGATAACGACTCTGCCATAAGGGAATAAAATACACAAATACTTTAACTTCTAATACTTTAACTGCATGTAAAAGCAAGTACTTACTTATTTGTATTAATGTAGAAAAGTTCATGTGGTACTTTTACTTTAACTTGAGTATATTTCGTGTCTATTTATTACTTTTAATTATAGTAAAATGTTTCCTCCACCATTAAAAACCAAAGAGACGTGAGAAGGAAAGTGAAGGAAGAAGAGAAGCTTCTTCCAGCTGCTGATGTCAGCACATACTCGTCTATGTGATGTTTAAACTGTGTGATACTTTGAATGTGGAAAAATAGAAATCCTACAGAGACAACCGTAACACAACAAACAAACTCTATGATTTGTCTTCACTGTTCAAACAGACGCTCCATCGTCGCACTGGGAAATAAAACGAGTCCACCACAACGCAGCCTGAGCTCTGGTTATTCAAATGAGACGCTGGGACAAAGCAAACAGCTCGATGACTAATGTGGCTCATGTAAAACTAATTATAACTCACACTGTGTTTGCTCACACCTGTGCAAGAAAACACTGTGTGAGTGTATCTGTATCTACACTATGTGATCATGTAAAGGCATTTCAACATTTAATACACAAAGATTAATGATACACAGTTTTATTCAGTGTGTTCTTGACAATGTCTTAAAATTTAGTTGTACTGTTAATTGTGCCAGAAATATTAATATTTTACAGAATTATAAATGAGATGTTTGGTGTTCATCAATTGTTCTGCCATCAAATATATTATATGTTCAAAAGATTGAATTGTGTTTTAGATTTATTGGTTGTTATTTTATTCGTCCACTTGTTCTTCTTTCGGCTGGGACACCCACTCTGACTCATTTCTGAGTCACTGTTCCCGTCAAATATATATTTAAAATAAATAATAAAATACAAGGTTGATTATTTGAACTGCAAAGAAATGCATCAATAAATAAACTTGAAATCATCATAACAAAAATGTCATAAATTGTCAATCAAAAGCAACACAAGTGTATGATGAGGTTCTGTATGTGTTTTATAATAATATGAAATATAAAAAATCTACTTAATCAAGCCAATAGCAATTTTATAACAGCAAGTAAATTAAAATTGACTGCACCATATGAACCAAAATTATTTAAGTATGAATTATTTATCAAAACCACATTAAATAGGTAATTCTTACTTGGATCAAGGTATCTTTTGCAGTATATTATACAGTATTATCATTAATATACAGTATTTGCATGTGTAACGTCTCCCTGAGGAATTTGTACAGTGCCAGAGATCAGTCGTTAACAGTTCAGAGTTAATATGAACAACTTTAAAAGCCATTTAATACATTTTTATTGCTAAAAGATAAAATTTGAATAAGGGTTTTCATAAGGGTTTTCAAAGTAAAACAACAAACCTGAAGGACATTTTCTTCAGTGTTGCCTCAGTGCATATTGTTCTTATGATGAGATTTTCATGGCATCTTGTTTCAGATTCTTTTTAATTATGTCATTCTGGCTTCACAGAGAAAATAAAGGAAAGAATGGGTTCTTCAGAGAAAAGGAGAAAAGGGGGGATCAACTCAAGGGCTCCTCTTTGCATCTGTGAGGGAACGGTCCATTGTTCAGCCCGACTCTGCAGAAACATGCAGACTTTTGACAAAATGTCACGCCTGTGCTTCACCTGAGGCTTTTTACCGAGGGCATCAAGGTGAATGGAAGCCACAACCACTAGTCCTTTCACTGCCAAATGACTGCGGCCGAGCCCTTTCCTGGATCGGTGAATCTGAAGGGGCCGGCGGTTTCAACCACAAAGTTAATCAGCTTCGCTTTTTGGCTGAAATTTACATCCAGGAACCCTGAGCACATCCTTTATGGAGCCGTGTGAGAAAGGGCAGGCTTGTTGAGGAGGGGAAGTCAAGATCAACATTTAAATGTGCGGCTTTGTTAATTGATCTGTGAGGTATTCAAATGACGGAGCACTTTGAATGTCTTACAAGGTCATCGAAGTGTCATCGCCCACAGATGGACTGATAGTGTGTACCGAGGGAAATAAAGAGCTTTAAAACACTATCTGACAAGTATTTGATCATACTGATACTTCATATTTCAGAAATCCAATGAGATACATCTGAACATAGCCTCATATTTATTGTAAAAGTGGTCTTAAAATATCTATCACCATGGTGCACACCTCATATTTCCCACCAATTGTTCAGGATTATTGTACAAATATGATTTTCTACAGCGTGTGCATATTTCTTGTCTTTCTCTACAAGAGTAAGATGGAAACGTTCAAAAATGTTTATTTCCATGTTTAATTTAAAAAAATCACGAATCTCAGAAGGATTGCACATTAAAAATAGAATATTCCTCGATATATTTCTATTGTTTAGTTTATTTTTCTAACATACACTTGATGCAAATGCAGCTGAACTGAGCTGAAGATGATCTGGACAGAAAAGCTCATTACCGGAGTTGGAACAATCAAATGTGCAGTGAAAACAGCTTCATCTTTTCATATTGAAACGAAAACAAAGCCTCTGATATCACAACGATGCAAATGGAACCTGTGTGTGATTTGCATGAGCGCACGACGCTGTGATCGGACTCACTAAGTTAGTGCATGTAAGTGTGAGCTGCTCCTCAATCACTGTGGAGCTGACATGTTTGTTCAGAGCTTCGCTGCTGCAGGGGCCAGTTCACAGGGGCCACCGCTGGTCACTGCTGCCCTCCGGTGTCCACTCTGCAGACTGCACGGACCAACACACACACACACACACACACACACACACACACACACACACACACACACACACACACACACACACACACACACACACACACACACACACACACACACCACGTTCTGTTTTTTGCTCCTCGTGTAGGTTTAAAAAATATTGTTTCCACAGATCACTCATCTTTTTAGAATGAATCTGTGTCAACACTCACGTATGATGATGACACATGGTGACATTACTGTTTATCCCATTACCCAGAGATGCACAGAGAGTATCTGTAATATTCATATTCAATATGACCATTTGATTTAGTACACTGAATTCCATTTCAGCGTTGATGTTCTTGTAATCTTATTGAATAAATTGAGCAGTAAAATTGATACGTGATTTATGTTATGTGGTTTTTAGATTCTTCACCTACAATAAAAAAAATATATATATATTGCATAAGTTGCAAGTTGAAGTCCTGCATTTATAATTCTTCAAAAGTAAAAGTGAATATCAACAACAAGTATTTAATACATCAAAGGAAAAAGCTCATTGTGCTGCAGGAGCCATAAAATTATTTTCTTTTCATCTGTATCTTTTTTCTTTTATTATATATAAAAAATAAGGATATTATGGGATGTCGTCATGGTGAGTGAGCTTTGCACAAAGACAGACTTTGAATAATTCTGCAACTTTTCAGTCTACCTTTGTGTGTTTCTTTATGTCATTCCTCTAAACTTGCAGTTCAACGTCCTCTTATGAAATCTGGTAACTTTAGTGGTAAATATACTTGATAGTTTTTGTGTGATCTTGCCTTAAAAACAAACAACAGATTAACAGATAACCATGTTAAAACTATAAAATTTCAATTAAGTGATGGATCATTTCCCAATCAGACTGGAAATGGGTCTTCAACAGGAAGTAGCAGAAATTGGACGACCAGAAGTTCACCCAGAAGCAAAATGTGAGTCTGGGAACTTGTAAACAATTCTGCTCCCTCTGTATCCAGCTCTCCGCTGTATTTACCTCAAACTCTTCAACACCCTCAACTGTCTCTTAGGTTTTAAGATCCCCTGAAGTAAAACACCTTCAGATATTCCACTGAAGTCTGAAAACAAAGAGAAGTCAACAGGGTGTGAAAGTCATGAACTGATTTGTCTGATGAAAGGTTGAGATCCTCATCAGCCCCTCAGTGAAATTACCTGGAAAATAGTTTCATCTTGTCCTGTGTCATTCAGAGATGTTGTTGAAGATGAAGTTAATGGTGGTTATGATTCTCTCACCGCGCTGGTGCAGCTGACAACCTGATGAGGGGGAAAGAATCCCTTTACTTAAAAACACAGACATCCAGCGCAGGTGAAGGAGAAGACCTTAGACCTGCAAGACCATTATTTGATATATTATATACAAACTAAGTGGAATGGAAACCTCTGTTCTTTTTGAGATGGGTCGTGTGATGGCTCACTTCCAGTAAATCACAGGTGAGGATGTTGACAGAGACGGTTTCATGTCCAGAGAGAAGAAGAAACAAATAAAGGAAGATTCTAACAAACATGAAGTAAATCTTAAAGTAAACCATCTCAAGGTGATCAACTCACAATCTCAGGTGTTGTTTGTTGAGTGTGGAAGGGTTTTATTTCCTGGGGTTACACCGGGATCCTTTCCCTGTATATATAGGACAGTACAACAACAACACAACAACAAATAAGAATACACAACTAATTTGTTGTCGTGTTTTCTTATTTGCTGTTGTGGTACACTTTAGGTTGTTGTACTTTATATTGTGCTATTGTTACTTACTTGTTATTTGTGTAACTAACTTTAAAAAGCTCTGAATTAAAAGCAACGAAATAAATCTTATTAAAAACAGCAGAAGAGGATTTAACCCTGATGCTCTTTGACTCTTTGCTATTATACATATTGGCTATTTAACACAGATTATCACAATAATCTCATGAATGAACTTTTTAAAAAATGTTTTTATTTGCAGCTTCTGCTCAAAGATAGAAGGTAGATAGACGGTGGGCGTGATCCAGCCAATCCCCGCGGAGGTGGGCGGGACTTCCGGCGACGTCGACGAATCAGCGATGGCGACAGAGTGAAAGTTGAAGGTGTCAGCAGAACAACATGGAGGCGGAGTGAAGCTGTAGCAACACTCAAACACTTCAAACTGAGCAGGAGCAGCGCAGCCCGAAGGTAAAACCACCGGATCGCGAACCCGACACCAGTCCCGGTAACTGTCAAACGTTCCGCCCGGGCCCCCAGGCTCCGGGCTCCGGGAAGCTGCGGGGTCTGCCGCGCGGAGCTAGCGGGGCTACGTGCTAAGCTAGCGTTAGCCCTTTAAGCTAGCCGTTAGCCAAGTTGCTCCGACGCCCGAGCGGAACACGGCCGTTTAAAACCGTCCCCGGGGCCTGTCCTCGCGGAGCCGGGGCCCCCCCCGGGTCGACGGTAAAGTGTATCTGCGTCTCTGGACGTGTCACCGGGCTCAGGGGCTCCACTTCCGGATGAAGTTTGATGTTCGTGCACATCTGTGATGGCCCCTAGGTTGTTCTATGGAGAGGGGGAAGCCACGATCCAGTCCGAGTTGGACAGTTACAGTCCGGGAGTGACAGCGATGCTAACGCTACTTCATCTATCTGCTAAAAACATATCAACTCAGCAGTTATACCTGATTTATAACGTGTGGAACTGGCTCTTTAAAGCTGTTAGCTCAACACTAACCGACGCCCCCGCTGCTGAACGTTTGACAGTCTGACTCCCAACATCATCATCACATTGTGTTATATATAATGATAATAAACATATTATAACTGTAACATCCGGGCAGCTGATGTTTGCATCTGGACACCAGTCGTGTGCAGGTTGGACAACACGAGGTAGTCGTGAAACCAGTTTGTTGATACTGGTGAATGGAAAGAAGATGTTTCCAGTCCAGTTTTGATAATAATAATAAAAATACTCTTTATTCATACAGCACCATTCAAAATACACTGACACGCTGGATTACAAGCACAACATGAAGGGTTGAGCTTCAGGCACTACAACGTAACTAAGGATGCTTCCAATTTTTAGTGGTCATAGATTCCTTTGATCTCTAAGACCGAAGGTGAAAGATTCATACGACCTGAAGAGAAACGATAGATGGTTTTTGACCTGAGCAGATCTACTCATCTGGATGTTGTGATAGTGAGGACACCAGCTACAGCCAAACAGAGGGTCAGGTGATTGGGCTTCTTCTCACTAAGCTGCAGAAGGAGTTTGGGACCAGTTAGATGCCTTCATGGTTTTACTGCTTGATGGATACGAATGTAAACATCAGTTGTGCTAAAACTTCCACAGTATAATATAATAATTCAGTTGAAGAATATGAAGGGAATATTAAAATCCAATTATGATGTTGATAATCAATGTTATTGTGGTGTTGGACTTGTCTCCATTTGTATCCACTGTAGCTGTCTGGGATCCTTCCAGCAGTTCAGTAGATGTCCACCCCCTCAGACACACCAGGTGGTATGTCCCATCCTGGCCCTTCTCCGGGGGCCGGTCTCTCCCCAGGGCCCATCTTGGGCCCCAGCCCTGGACCGGACCCTTCCCCAGGCTCTGTTCACAGTATGATGGGACCCAGTCCTGGACCGGGAACACCCAATGCACCCCATGGCATGCAGGGCCAGGGCGATTACTCTCAGGACAGCATGTATCCTATGCACAAGGTACATGATGAGGAACATAAATTTGGATTATAGAAATACCCAAATATATTTCAAGTCAAGGCCAAATCGTCTATTTATTATGTTGTGTTTTTATGACAAAATGATGATTACATTACATATATTAGTCTTTTGTTGACATCACAGATCACAAAGACTAGAGAATATCTTAATATTTAGTATACATATTTAATCTTACTCATTCTCTTTCCATTTTCAGCCCATGGAGGGGATGAATGACAAGACGATGGCAGACGCGATGCACTTTGGTCACATGAAAGGTGTGGGGATGAGATCTCTGCATAGTGGGATGGGGCCTCCACAGAGTCCCATGGACCAGCACAGCCAAGGTCTCATATTGATTTGTTTTACTAAAATTAAAAGTTGTTGACTTTCTAAACAGGCTGATGTAAACAAAGAAGAACTCCTCAGTGGGAACTGAACTGTAATTAGTTCTTTTAGGCAGTGACTCCCAACCTTTTGAGGGTTGTGACTCGTTAAAGAAATACTTCTTCACATGTTGCTTATGTCTTCAAAATATAACCATACTAGCTAAATGGTCATTATTCATTCTCACAATCTTATTTGTCGTTAACAATAAAATAATCAATCATTATAATCAAATTTTTAAACAAACAGTCACGTTTTGTGCTTTTCTAAAAACCTCTTTCTTTCTGCTATAGGATACTTGTCTCCCCATCCATCCCCCATGGGTGTCCATGAGCATTCTTCCAGCCCCATGTCGGGAGGTGGAGGAGGTGGAGGAGGTGGCGGTCCCACGCCGCCCCATATGACGCCCTCACAGTCAGGCCCCATGATGCCCATGGATCCCCAGGGAGGCATGCCCAGTATGTCCAACATGGGCCAGCAGGCGCGAGGACCTTCTGCATTCAACCCGGTCCAGCTGCAGCAGCTCAGAGCTCAGATCCTGGCCTACAAGATCCTGGGCCGCGGGCAACCCCTGCCTGAAAACCTCCAACTGGCTGTTCAGGGCAAGAGGAGCCTACCCATAATGCAACAGCAGCAGCAGCAACAACAGCAGCAGCAGCAGCAGCAACAACCGCCACCAAGTGCGAGTCCGTACAACAGGCCTCCGGGTATGGACATACAGTTTAACTGGTTATTGACACAATGGGATTTTCTTAATTATGAGCAAGACAATCATATCCGATGAACAGATCTGAACACACTTAACTCATTCCTATACATTTCTGTTTGTGATGCTAATATTAAGAAATGTATATATAAAGATATCTGCCCATTAGTGTTGGAAACCATTGCTATTATGGAGATACTGTAGTTTGTATATTTACATATTTATTACAATGAAAGTGACAAGTATCTAAGTAGTTTTCTGTTTCATATGGAAACCAGAGATGAATCTAATCTCAAAGAAAAGAATAAAAGCACCTTAGTAACACAATAAAATAATATAACAACTTGTATCTTGTTGAAAGGAATGGCAATGGCACCTTTGGGTGGACCCCAGTTGAGTCCCTGTCCGACCCCGACCATGCAAGGACACAATCAGAGCTTAGGACCCAAGCCTTGGTCTGATGGTAAGTACAGTGAGAGGCTGCGTTCACACTGATGAGTGAGTTCATTTTAAAACAGACAAACGTCCACACGAGCATTTTAACTCTATCAGAAACCCTGGTTTGTATTCAGTGTTCGTCTTTGTCAACCTGCCCCAGTAAGAGTTGACCCCGTCTCTGGTCTCCAGGTCCAGGTGGTGATAATCAAGCCAATGCTCAGAAGCACCTAACCCCTGCTTCCAGTGGACGCCCGTCCCCGGCACCAGCTCAGGCTGTTGCTGTGCCGACTGGGCCGATGCCAGGCGGCTCAGTGGCCCCTCAGCCTCCCGGGCAGCAGGTGTCCCCCATGCTCCAGATGCAGCAGAAGCAGAACCGGATCACGCCGATCCAGAAGCCCCAAGGTTTGGACCCAGTGGGAATCCTTCAGGAGAGGGAGTACAGGTATTCATCACCCGCTCCCTGCACATACAACTCATAAACAATTCATAAAACTATCTCCACTGCCTTTGAGGTGTAATCATTAGGTCATGGAACGACATTTACACATTTGAGATCCATGATTCAATTGTATTATCCTGTTAAAAATATTCAGCAGTAATGTTGAAGAAAAGACATTAATTGCTTTCATATCTCTAGATTTTTTAATTTACAACAGCGGATGATAATTTAAATTCAACCAAAATTAGTTGGGCTCCTAATTGTATTTCTTTATGCAATCTTTTCTGCATTGCTTATTCTTTAATATAAACAAGTTTCATTTCATAGCATAACGGCAAACACGTGCAGATACCGTTAAGTCCGGCAAAGGCTCACATTGGAGGATTTTATCGACCAACCGATAAATCGACTTTACATCCCTCAGATGTGTGCTAAATAAAGAGATGTGCACTTATAGAGGAGTGCATATTTCACAGTTCACATTTGAAGTTGTTATGTGAGTGAAGATCGTAGCTGGAGATATCACACACACACACACACACACACACACACACACACACACACACACACACAACATGCTGGAGGCGGAGAGAGAGAGAGCTGGGTGTTAAACCACTTTGGTGCAGAAGCTTGAGCTTAACATTGATTTTCTTCAGATTTGACCTGTGAAGGAGGTGTTGTGGGTTTTTACAGAAAATCGACTCAGGGTCCCGACATTAAAGATTTCCTGCAGAATTTGAAAAGGGCTCAACTTCCTCGTCTTACCTGTGCACTTACCATCGTGAGGAGCATTTTGTGTGACGTACATACACTTCCCCAGCTCACTGGGAGATTACTCACTGTACCATCCTCTGAAAAACAGAGACGGCGCCTTGAGGCTTGTTTTTCTTCATGAAACTTCAAGGCTCTTGTTTTGATAGAATCTTCTTCGTGGTTTCAGATCTGCCCTGACAGACAGAGGAGGTGAAGAAGAAGAAGAGCTGACCTCTCTTCACCTTGTCTGTCCAATTATACCGACTCAGCAAACACTATCTCGTTAAACTGTCGGGAAAAAAATGAACCATGGGTAGTGCTCATACATACTTAATAATTTATTGATAAACACCCGAGACTCCAAAGAAGTTGTTGCTCAAAACCAATAATATCCGGGTTTATCTGTCTTTATGAGCGGATGCTTTGGGTTAGTATGACAGAGTTTCTCTGGACAGACTTTGTGTTTTCCTCAGTGAAACTTTTTACAAAGCTCACCGGGTACCTGCACCAAAGAAGTTAGGATACAGAAATGTAAGAACTGTGTTTTTACAGCTGTATTAGGATCAGCCCTTAAATAAAGACTCACAGTCAAAGTCCATAATAAACTCTCACTCCTCCAGGAGTTAAAAACAAGTTCTGGGTGAATGATCAAAGAAAGATCATTATTTTGCTCATATAATCAAATTTCATCCTGATGATAAATGATACTTTGAACTTCTATAATGCTACTGATTCTAATTTCATATTTTATAGTCAACTGGCCCAACATGTGCCATTTTAACAATTAGCCAGATAATAAGTCATTTTGTGTTCACAGCTATTAAAAATATCTACTGATTCAAATGAAAGCATAAAATTATATCACGTTACTTAAAATGTCTGTTAAGACCAAAAAAATTGTTCTAAAAAATCACTTTGAGCTTCAGGAAAATGTCAGTTTTATTGACTAAGCAATCAAACAAAGATTGACAAATAATAATGAATTGCAAGTCTCATAATTCCAGTGAAATTGACTCCATGTGGTCCTGATGTTCTTCAGATTACAGGCTCGGATCGCTCATCGGATTCAGGAGCTGGAGAGTCTGCCGGGCTCGCTGCCTCCGGACCTGAGGAGTAAAGCCACAGTGGAGCTCAAGGCTCTGCGCCTGCTCAACTTTCAGCGACAGGTACACGACCGCCTTCAACACTCCTGAGTGCAGTTCGTTCACTGTTGACTCATCCTCATTTAAGTGAATACGGTCACAGACTCCCTTCAAAAAGTTCAAACTTCGTTGGGCCGTGTCCCTCTTAATTAGAAACATGGAATATTCTGTTCTCTGAGATTCTTATGTGACCAAATCTGTGACAGTGCGGCTCAAAAGTGTGATAATTTGACGAAGAATGACTCTTTTTTCTTATTATTAACGAGGTTTTCACACATCCACCTTCCCTTACTGTCGAAGATAATGAAACACATGAGTTGTGGCAGTTGTCATGTTATTTTAACTTGGGATTGAAAATGATATAAAATAGAATAATGCAGATAAAGGAAATTAGTCATTTAATTTTTGTTGGGTTGCATTTGTCTGGATTATCAGTCTCTTTAGACTATTTTCCTGAAATTCACTTCGATGACATACTACAAAGGTTTTAAGGAATATAATGAAAAGTTTCATGTCATGAGGAAAGTTAACTTTACATTATTAAGTGTCAACACTGTGAGTAAACATAGAAATAACTTCTGATGTGTAACCTTTTTTTTCATCTCCAGCTGAGGCAGGATGTGGTGGCGTGCATGAGGCGAGACACAACCCTGGAGACCGCCCTCAACTCGAAGGCGTACAGGCGCAGCAAGCGGCAGACGCTGAGGGAGGCCCGCATGACCGAGAAGCTGGAGAAGCAGCAGAAGCTCGAGCAGGAAAAGAAGCGCAGGCAGAAGCATCAGGTGACCAGCACAAGGGCGTCTGTCCTAAAAGTCAGGACAGAGCAGTGTCAGGGCTGATTTCAGGGTTTGGAATCCAAATGGTCTCATGATTGAACCACTACAGCAGCAGCACTGTTTTCTAAACACGCCACGCTGCACACATTGGAAAATGAATCCCCTTTAAAAACAAGTGCTTTCAAAACAAATTAGATTCTGACACAAAATACAGATGTCATCACTTGAGATTGAGAAGAGAAAACTTTGAAACAATCATCGAAAACATTTCTCCTCAAGGGCGTCCACACCTTCATCAATCCCTCCAACAAGGCATCAATCTGCCTGTATATTGAAATGTTCCATCTCAAGTGGAAGACAAAGTGAATTTATGGACATTTCTATGCTTTTATATGATATCTCCAGTGAAGGATGGACAGGGAAAGAGGTGGAAAGTTGCAGAATGATGCACAGTAACTTATCCAGCTGCTTATGGCTTATGCAGCCTAACTATTTGCATCCTTCAAGATTGTTTTTAATACTTCAACAACTTGCACGTCTCGTCTTCTCAGGAATATCTCAACAGTATCCTTCAGCATGCCAAGGACTTCAAGGAGTACCACCGCTCCGTGTCCGCCAAAGTCCAGAAAGTCACCAGAGCCGTCGTCAACTGGCACACCAACACCGAGCGGGAGCAGAAGAAGGAGACTGAGAGAATCGAGAAGGAGAGGATGAGGAGGCTCATGGTAAGAACCCGGAAAACAAAAACAAATGTCATCAGCACTGTTGGAAATAAGAGCTGGAAGCTTTACACTTTTTCATGGCTGTCTCTCCTTAATAATATAGATTTCAAACAAAACAAATAATCACTTTTACATGATATTGTGATGATGATTATCTTTGAGAAGCTCTGCTCAACCTCCTGTCACCGTCTCCCTCTCAGGCAGAAGACGAGGAAGGCTACAGAAAACTCATCGACCAAAAGAAAGACAAGCGTCTGGCGTACTTGCTGCAGCAGACAGATGAATATGTGGCCAACCTCACCACGCTGGTGTACGAACACAAAGCTGCCCAGGCCGCCAAGGAGAAGAAGAGGAAGAAGAAGAAGAAGAAGGTAGGAAGGGAAGTGGTGGTTTTGTGATGAGCAAAGTTTCACATTTTCTCATCATGTCTCTCAGTACTCTGTGGCTGCTCGACTCTAACTCATCCCTAAACCCATGCTCTCCCACAGAAGATATAAAAAGACCACAAATACACTTAAATGTTAGTCGATCCGTGACCTATTTTTCCGTTTCCATAATCCTTCTAATCTCACGGTTCATTATTGTGTTTACTTCAAGCCTCTTCCACAGTGACAATGAGGTGATTGCCAAAGGTCCCACACTCAAAGAGACATTAGCTCAGAATTCACGGCACCTCGCACAATTTCATACGCACACTTCAGTGAGAGACGCAGAACAAATCAACAAAGTCCTCTGGTGTCGTCACAGAACAACACCTGCTGAATCCAACACATCGCTACGCTGACGTTAGCCAATCAGAAACCCTGCAACCACGAGCTCTGCTATCTCACTTAACTGTGTAATGATGAATCTGGGAATAGCATCTAAGAAAGTCTCAACACTGAAGGTAAACACGGAGTAATTTAGATAATGAGTTAATAATCCTGTTGGAGAGCTTTTCCTCTCTGATCACTGTGCAACGGAGGAATGGATCAAAATTGTGCCATTAAAACCCAGTAGCCCCATTACAGGGCCACTATTACTGAGATACTGGAGTGATCTATACTTTGAAAAATACCATTTTGTGATGTGATCACAGCACTTAGAGTGTGGCGGCTGAACGGGTCTATGTGTTTGATGTGTAGAAGGTGGATGGAGATGGTGAAGGCACCAGCGCCATTGGACCTGACGGAGAGGTAAGCTGCTGCAGTGGTGAACTGTGTTGTTATATTTTCTGGTTGTTTAATATCATTAACCTAACCCATCTGGTATCGAGGTTATCGAGGTGCTTCCTGGAACACTGGTTTGTGGCTGCAAACGAGGAAGCTCTGTTTTCACCTCGGCCCATTTGTTTGTTGGTTTGTTTGTCAGTAAGCAAGTTTACACTCAAACTACTGGACAGATTTCCATGATTATTTTAGATCTAGTGGATTTTCTCAGCTGTTGCACAGTAATACATTTTTCCATGGATGCAGAACATTTATATATCCCTAACTTTTAACGTTACATCTGATCGATGCGCTCTAGTGACATTCTGTGTGGTTTTGAGATGTAGAAACATTGTGGAATCTGTTGAAGAAAACTTGCTCCCTGTGTAGATGTAACAGGCTAATGCTAAGCTAAAGAAAACACAAACTTTCATAGTTTCACGTAATCATACACAAATTAAAACATAACTATCTACATTATATTCAACTTTTGCTGATAGATTCCTCTATTTCCTACTCACTTGTTCTTTAAGGCAGCTTTACTCGACAGTGTACGTAGTGTATAAAAACAGTGAAAAGTTTTTTTCTGCAGCTTCACAGAGCTTTACAGAGCTTTACAACAGGCTTCAGCTCATTGGTTGGCAGTCCAGCCCACGACCTACGACTTCAGCTGTTGAGCTCAGAGAAAGCTCTGATAGGCTCCACGACCTGCTCAGCATCACAAAGCAGCCAGACACAGCCAGAGCCCAGCCGCTGGTGAAGGGAAGCATTTAGCAGCTGGAGAGCCAGAGGGTTTCTTCTCAGGAGTTGTAGAAACACAAAACAGTGACACAAACAAACATTTGGTTGCTTCGTAATTGCTGCATGTGTCCATCAAATCAAATGAAGGGAGGATTTGTCACTGCTTTATTCACGGTTTGTTTTCACTCCACCCAAATCACTTTTTGCATCTTTAAAGTGCGACGCCCCGGCTGCACTGGCTGCGTGAGTGGTGCGTGTGCATCAGAGAACATCTTGCTTCCATACATATTTATACATTCAATAATAATTGTGGTTTTCAAACCAGCATTGATGTATTTAATCAGAGAACAACATTTTAGTTTACAACACATTTAAGTGTGAAGTATCACTTTAAAGGGTTTTCCCAAGTTTCACATTCAAAACGTAAAATTACTATAATTTAGTACCTTTTCCTCTGAGGATGCGTCAACTTCAAAGCAAAACTTGTTCCAGTGATATTTATTGCTGTCACTCAAACCCTCAAACTCTACCCTGCTTCTCATGATGTGCTCGGACACATCAGATTGGACAAACAGGAATTATTCTTCCAGAGACATAACAGGACTCTGGGTGATTGTACAACTGAAGCAAAATCAAACATCTTGTAAATAATGTTACAAACAGAAATCCAATGGGTTTCTCATTTTTTCACAGCTTTTAATTGCAGAAGGAGATTTGCCTTCAAGGCCAGTTTGGGTAGAGACAAAACTCAGTGCTTGTTAAAGTTTAAAAGGCTTCAGACGTCCCAGATGGTGGATTCTGATGAAGAGGGAGATGATTGGTTCCGAACTGGGATTTATTATCCTTGTACGTATTAAGTAGATGAATCAGTGAAACAAAGACAAAACTCAAATTAATGTCAGGAATTATCTACACAGTTTATTTTCTTTCTCATTAGATGTGTCTGACTATAGAGATACGCACACTCGTGTATTCACAGACATCCTCATCTAGAGAAGCAGGGTTATGCAAGTAATTGATTTGCTGTCATGATTATGTCATTTATGGGGGAAATCCGACGTGGTTCCTTAATTTGTTTATGTCAATTTGCATTAATATTAAGTGCAGCCGTGAAAACAGGGAAATAATCAGCATTTACTGTTGGAACTGAAGCTGTTGGGGTTCAGTTTGATATCTGTGCTGTTTGCTCTGCAGCCCATGGACGAGAGCAGCCAGATGAGTGAGCTGCCCGTCAAGGTGATTCAGACGGAGACGGGGAAAGTCTTGCAGGGAACCGACGCTCCCAAATCCAGCCAGCTGGAGGCCTGGCTCGAGATGAACCCTGGGTGAGGAGGCTCTTAGTTCCACAGTCTGCTCATGATGTTATTGTTTGTCTTTTTCTGCCGGTGACGCTCTTCTCCCTTCCTTTGTTTCCCGGAGAATTAATGCAGTAAGTGGCTGCCGCCCAGGTGAACGTGTAAAAAACACTTCATGAAGATTACTGGGGAAATGAAATTAAACTGCCTATTAAGACCCATGACCCTGTAGTTTAAACAAATGCCTTGCAGCGTTTGCACTGTTGCAAACCACCTGCTGCCTTCGTTCCCCCAAGAATACGGGGAACTCAGATTCAGAAGCGACTCCTGAGCACTGCCAAAGTTTTGGTTCAGTAATTTGACCCCAAAGCTGAACCCTTGACCGCTGCTACACCTTTTTGCTTTTAAATGATGTCGCATCTGTTAAGGTCGAGTGAGGATTCAATCCTGCAAATGTTATAAAATCCCTCCCCTTAATTTGGTTGGGGACCACGGCTGGATATGTTCTACTGAAGATGAGCAAGAACAGAATTTAATTAGCCTATTATAACACCTTTGTACTTTCCTTATTTCCCTCTCCTGAACACCAGGTATGAAGTCGCCCCGCGGTCAGACAGCGAGGAGAGCGGGTCTGAGTTTGAGGACGAGGTCAGTGGCGTTCTTACTAATGAATTCCAACTGTGGAGGATATGAGATCATGCTCCCTCGCCTACAACTCTTCAAATCATAAAAATGTGATTCAGTGTTATTCAGAGTGTGAGAGTCAGATTAACATGCAGACATCACAATCCACCAGGGGGCTGTAGCTGTACACTTCAGTGATGCTACTGCTGAGGATTTAGTTCTATCCCCAGCGGATCTTCTTCTGTGACCTCTCTGTTGTGATTATATTAAATATCCACTCATGTTTGATCAACTTTGTCTTCATAAGGAGGAAGAGGAGGGGGCCAAGGCAGAAACAGAGGAGCAGAAGATAATCGATCCCCATGGAAACGTAGTGACTGTGAAAGTTGCCAAGCACATCATTGAGTAAGGATTTCATTTCTCCTTTTATGTTTTTACCT
Organism: Hippoglossus stenolepis; assembly: GCF_022539355.2. Lineage (NCBI taxonomy): Eukaryota > Metazoa > Chordata > Actinopteri > Pleuronectiformes > Pleuronectidae > Hippoglossus > Hippoglossus stenolepis. Next base: position 27,518,550 of record NC_061491.1, read on the forward strand.
CAATGGAATTTAAGGGAATAAGAAAATTAATATATCATCCAACTCTTGGAGTATTTGAAAATTAGTGCATTCTGATGTGTTATGAAGTATTTTTAATGAGGAAACACCAAAGGAAGTTACACAAAGAAAGATACAAAGATAAAACAGTGAAATACCAAAAAAGACGAGAAAAAGATAAAATCATAAAATGCTAGAAAAGAGGATTCGGTGAAAGGTAAAAAGTAGTCTCTGTCAAACAGGTTATAATCACAGAATCACACACACATTGGTGAAACGTCTCTAGTGGTGCCCTATTTTATAAAACAATATGGAAGTTAATATTTAACATTTATTTATCATTGATGCAGTCCTACATTCATACTCATCCAACTGTGAAAACACTTCTACACAGAATACAAATCTGCATCCTATGCTACATCACACTCCTCAGCCAGCTAACCTGTTAGGTAAAGGTTCTTTAGGTTCTTTAGGTTCTTTAGGTTCTTCAGGTTCTTCAGGTTCTCTGCCACTGCTGCAGCTTTACCAGAATATTTATTCATCTGTGAGAAATTAGCAAACAACAATAGATGTAATGTAGAACGACAGTTCCAGAAGAACTGGATTTATTGAAGCATGAAAGAACGAGAGTGTTTTGAAAACTGCAGAGGAGAGACAATTTGGTTTATCAAATGTTTTCTTTATTGCAGTCGCTCTATTAATTTGTTATTGCACCAAAACTTTAAATTATGTTAAAACTGAATAAATAACCTCCTAGAGGCTCATTTATGTTAAAATGTTTTTGCAGCTTTTTCTTCTTCTCACTAGCTAAATGAAAATCAAGCTCTTTAGATGTTGGAGTGAGGCGACCCCTGGTCCAGACTCAACCAGAGGGGGGGGCACTTAGTGAGGGGCTCAGGTTGATCTTCAGTCTTTGCTTCCTGCTCCAGATACAGCTCTGATGTGCACAGAGCAGTTGAGAGGGCGACAGGGGTTTCACATTTACTCTCTCTCTCCCCCCCCCAACCAACAGGTCTGCCAAGCAGGATGTGGATGATGAGTACAGTGTTCCCACTGGACAAACCAGCTCCCAGTCTTACTACGGTGTGGCCCACGCTGTCATTGAGAGGGTGGAGAAGCAGTCGTCGCTGCTGATCAACGGGATGCTCAAGCACTACCAGGTACACACACACACACACACACACACACACACACACACACACACACTATACCTGCAGTTGCTCTTATTTTGTCTACCTTTGCCGGAGCTCTGTGTTTGTTGTTATTTTAGATTTTGTATTTTTCATCCACTATCTTTTAAATTAGGTTCCAATTGAATGTTTATTACCAATCCCCCGAAGCGCCTGTTTACTACCAGAAGCAACCAGCTTCACATTTTCATTCTTTACTTTTTATTTATTATTGTGTTTTTTTTTGTTGTGCTGAGATGTTTCCCGGCGCACAACTCATGAATAGAAAAAGAAAATTGGGTCTTTTATCAAAACTAGGATGAGGATTTCTGTAACATGGCAGCTGCATTCTGACGCATGACAGGGAATTAGACAAACAGAACAGAGGTGACTGTAATGGAAAACCTGAAATGAATTTAAATTGGTCTAGTTTCCATTCATGAGAGAAAACGTACAGAACATTGGTGCTGCACCTCAGAACCAGGTGTCAAACTGTGTTCAAGGGTTTTGGAAGTGTTTCTCTCACCGGCTGGGTTTTTCATTTCGTCGTTCTTGATGTTACATTTGGTTTGACCTCATAGTCGAGTATGAACTTTGGCTGGAGACAGAAGAGCTTTCTACCCATTCGACACCACGATGCACGGAGGGTGTGACCAACCACATCTGCTGCCAGGCAACTAAACGCTCAATCATCTCAGTGGAGCTTAAAGACCGTCTTTAAGTCTGCTCATAACGACACAGCGACATTGGTTTTCAGCCCGACATTATAAAGTCATCTCTGCTGTGGCAGTGAGAGATAGATTACCAGAGATAGCGAGCCGGCACTTGGCTGCTGCTGCTGCTGCTCGCGTTTTCTTTCTTCCAATCAGGGTTCGGCCCCGGTTCGTCTCCGATTCATCGTGTCCCAGTCTTTAAAGGAGATATGGTGGCAGCTCCTTGGGGGATAATTGGACATATTTCAGCTTTAAAATAATTGGATCAAGTGTCTGCAGTAACAACAGAAATCTGTGAGATTTTGAGATCTGCTGTCGGGCGTTTTGTTAACTATGCAGTTAAATAATTGGTTGTGTCGCCTGTTCCGTCCCGTTTCCCTGTTCTGTGTTTTGCGGAGTGTTTTCGCCACAGGCGAGTTGTGCAGTTGGTCACACAGTTGATCTTTTTCCACCATGTGTGAATCAGCTGGGATAAGAGACGCCACAGTGGCTGTACGATCAAAGTGCATCTGCAAAACTCACTATGAAAAGCATTAAATTGATTTTTTTCAGATGTGTTTCACAGTTTGTACTGTTACATGCAGATAAGACACACTTAACACATTCACTTATCCTCCAGCAATTCTTTTCCTTTACTGTTTCCGGACACAAAGCCATGACATGCACCAGGCGTTATTTAATCATTTACAGTATTATTTATGCCATCGGAGCAATAAGGAGAGCTTCAGTTTTTCCCCTTTTGGTTATATTATTGTAATACTCGCTTTAAAATGGTGTAAACTTTTGAAAAGCTTTGATATGCAGAATGTATTTTTTCCTTAATATGGCTCATCACTAATACATGAAAGTGTTGGAAGTAAATAGAGGAAAGACATCGTGCCTGCAGGCTTTATTTTCAGCGTTGTGTGTTTTCCAGGTCCAGGGACTGGAGTGGATGGTGTCACTATACAACAACAATCTCAACGGCATCCTGGCTGATGAGATGGGCCTCGGCAAAACCATCCAAACCATCGCCCTCATCACGTACCTGATGGAGAACAAGAGGATCAACGGCCCCTTCCTCATCATCGTTCCTCTCTCGTCAGTTCTCCTCCGCACGCATCCATCGTGGCTTTTATCGTTTGGCTTCATGACACGTTGAAATGCCGCGGGACAGATGTGCGGAGCAATAAAAACGACTTCAGTAATTAATTTTAGATGGAAACAAACCAACCTCATCAGCCTCAATCACGTGATAGAGGACAGGGGAGTCGGGATATTTTAATATCCAGTTTGTATAAATCGATTAACTGCCTCAGTAGACACGAGTGTTCTGTGTGCTCGAGTTTAAATATCTGCAGTATTGGTCCGAATACAAGAATCAGGATTCAAGATTGAACCCTCACTCAACCTTTTACAGGTCCGACTTTATTTAACAGCAAAAAGCAGTAATAACTGAAAGTGTAGCCGCTGTGTTGTGGTCCACGTGTCATCTGTGGACACATCAGGGATCCCCGATGTCGAGCATCAACACTCGTAGGGATTCTTCCTCTGCTGACACAGGCTCTCAGCAGCAGCACCCGTGAAAGCAACACTAACTCTTGTTCCTGTTGTTAAACCAACTCTCAAAAATAGTACGATATTGTGAAGATGTAATTGTCTTCTCCTCGAGTATGAGACGTTCTGCTCTTTGAAAAAACACTGTGTTGTATCTGGACCAGTGCAAAACTCAGTGCACAAACTTCAAAGCAAAAACTATAAACAAAAATGTTGATTCCATAAATATAAGCAGACGTTTAAATGTTCCGACTCATAGATTTACATTTTCAAGGGTAAATGAAGAAAACAAGCGTGAATTTTCTCGATCTTCTGATGTAATTATGGGAACCTCTTAGTATAAATGTGATTTCCCTCGCTGCTTCCACACAATAGATCCTTTCAATTTCTACAAAACGCATTCAAGTGCAAACTAGTCCAACTCCTAACTCCCAACTAAGTAGGCTAATGCTCCCGGGTTCTTTTCAGCTTCTACAAACACTCCAGCACCTTTAGTACTCACATATTTCCCTTTTGTAGATTTAAGGTGGAGAGAAAAGTGTTGTTATTCCCAGTTTCACCTAATTAGTTTTTTCTTTTTACCCATAATTTAGAACTGTGGGTCTTAAAGGATCAGAACGAACGATGGGTGTGTTTTCTGAAATATCCGTTTTTCTTTTTGTAGTCAAACAGCCCAGCAGAGGCTCGTACTTGACTTCATTGCCACTGTATTAAATGTGTTTTCTTTAATGTGCAGCAAAGCCTCATATTCTCCTCCTTAATAGCAGTTATGTGTTAGAGGCTTAAAGTTAATGGGAGGAGAGATTGATCTGCCTGGCGGGGAAAGTTTTGAACAAAGCCATGAAAAGAAGGATTCTCGTTGTGAGCTGCTCTGGAAAGCTGTTAAAAAAATGTTTTCCTTTTGATGTTCATCCAGCAAATTATGTCTGAACCTTGATGATAGACGTGTGAATTAGTGCGCGGCCTCTTAATGGGCGATTCTTCAAGTTGCTCTTGCCTCTGCTCCTCACGTCTTTGCCAAACTCATTAAACCTTTAATTGCTCTAAATTCAAACCACGTTCTCACATGCGACATTTTTGTTTGATGATCGTCGTTTTCATTTTTTTTTTTTTTCAGGACTTTGTCTAATTGGATCTATGAACTTGACAAGTGGTCACCGTCTGTTGTGAAAATTGCTTACAAGGTAAGAAATAGAAGTCACTTGTCTCTTTCGTCTGAAGTCTGAGATGTGATTGCCTTTGGCCGACTTATGTCTTATTCTGTCTTTTCCTCTGTGTGTCTCCACATGACAGGGGACCCCCGGGCTGCGCCGTGGGCTCGTGCCTCAGCTCCGCAGCGGGAAATTCAACGTCCTGTTGACCACCTATGAATACATCATTAAGGACAAGCAAATACTGGCCAAGGTGAAAGAGACGAGCTCTGTCCCCTCTGTGTAATCCCCCCGCCTGCTCTCTATTGTCATTCCGTACGCTTCACATACTCAGTGACTCACGCTTTTAAATTCACATTTATTTTTACAGTTTTCCATAAAACTTTACTGGAACTCAGTGGAGCTTATTCCTCTGCCAAGCCCAAACAACCCAGCACACGAATGTCTTGTTCTTATCGTAGAAATATAAAACAGACGTGGTTTTAATAACCGTAATTATTTATTTGTCATGAAACACAGTTTTGAATAACAGATAATATGTCTTAATCTAATGGAAGACTTATGTAAGTCCCTGATATTCCTTCTTATCTCTTGTACTTGATCTTAAATTTCATTCTTCACGGTCTTAGAACGTCTGAAATTGAACGTGTTGAAACCTGCAGAAACCCTGAATGAGTCTCGCTCCACACACAGATTCGTTGGAAGTACATGATAGTGGACGAGGGTCACCGCATGAAGAACCACCACTGTAAGCTGACCCAGGTGCTGAACACCCACTATGTGGCCCCCCGACGTCTCCTCCTCACCGGGACGCCGCTGCAGAACAAGCTGCCCGAGCTGTGGGCCTTGCTCAACTTCCTCCTGCCCACCATCTTCAAGAGCTGCAGCACCTTCGAGCAGTGGTTCAACGCCCCGTTCGCCATGACAGGGGAGAGGGTGAGTGCGAGCAGAAGCAGCAACATTTGTAGGTGGAGACATAATGTTCATCAGATAGATTTGCTCTTACTTTATCCTCAGTATTAGAATCACAGCATCCAAGGCCACACAGACAGAGATGAACGGTTTTCCAAAGATTCAACTGATCATTTTATTTCCTACAGTTATTAGATTTCAGATAATACAAAGTGTATTTAATGTTTTTAAATTACTTTCCAGCACATAAATCATCTTGCCACTGCCACACACTGCCCACACTGAATTGCAGTTTTTACAATACACTATACTGGGACCCATGTTTTTCTAAACGTGGAGATAATGTGCATCTTCTGAAAGCTGATGAAAGGTTTCCTGAATGGATCTCTCTTTAGATCTGAGCCCCAGGAGCTTTTCTCCCTTCACGGTGATTACAGCTGTCATTCCCACTGAAAGTAAAAGGGAAGTTGTTTACGTCGAGTAAAGTGTGAAGTTTTGTACACCAGTAAAACGTTTTGAGCTTTTTTAATGAAGCTTATTCAAAGTAAGAATAAAGTTTTTAACTTACATACAAAATTAACAGTCAGGAAACGAAGGATGAGGCTGAACGTTGTTTTACCATAACGTTATTTTCCAAAGGGAATGTTTTCTGCCCTCAGGAAAGATGGAACCCAGCTCAGTCACAAACTAACATCCTCATTAGTGATTCAGGATCCTACAGCAACAAACCTTTCTCCTAATGTTTCACCTCGAGTCCTGGTAGCATTCTCCACTTCCCTCCCTCAAGGTGACTGCAGGTTTCACATCTAGCCCGAGGCTGAGGGAACCTGTAAACCCAATTTGCTGTAAACAGAAAGTGAAATGCTTATGTTTTCAAAACCACTCGTTAAAGAAATACAGAAGAGGCAAAAAATACCGCTGCTTCAGCCGCTGGGTGTCTTCACATTATTCTGTCTAACATTCAACCTGCTGGTTCGAATGAGCCCACAGGTTTATTTCAGGTTGAGCTCGGACAGCGAGGAAAAAAGATGCAAGAAAAATACAAATTAAATGTTAAGCTTGGAGAGCATAATAATAATAATAATAACAATAATAAATGTGATATATAATGATATATTATAATTATATATGTGGTGTTATTATATCAAAGATGCTACGTTTAGTTCCAGGGCGAACCGGTAGCTTTTCCTATTGATTTTCCTCCGAGTGAAATGAAAGGTCGACTCCTCTGCAATATTTTTTGGAATTTCCGCCTGAAAAAATTTGCCCAAATTCAGTAATAGCTGCTGAACTGTGAGGCTGAAATCAACCAACTTGGTTTCTGGGGATTAGAGACATGAGGGAGAATTATGAACCACACGAGTCTCCGTGTCCCTGTCATCAGGCCAGAGTGAGATTTAAAAATACCTTTATACTTCCACCTAATCAAGTTTTTTAATAAAATAGGGAAAACAGCGTTATAAAAATAATCAGGAGAATCTGATGCTATTGAATCTGTTCTTAAAATTCTGAACGGCAGCTTCAACAGTTGTTTTTGTCGATGTCTTCATGATCGTTGCAGGCTTCTTTTTTCCCTGTGGCCACCACCAACTGTTGATCAGTGGAACAGTGTGAAAACAACGGCAGGACTCAGCCACACATACATAATGCAGGAGCCCACTCAGAACAACATTGCTGCACACTGCTACCAGTGCTCAGAGGCTCTGCAGGGTATTAGTTCTCGCCACCGGCCAAATCCACACAACCAATGCTCAGAAACATCTCTATTATTCAAAATGTAGCCTCACTCAAAGAGGCAGGTTCAAATGCAGCTGCACAACTAGTTGATGAATTATCTGCGTTGTTATTAATGCAACAATGTTAGAAAGTGACATTTCAACAGGTCTCGTTGCTTGTCACAATCGTGTCACTGCGGCGGATTTGCAGAACACGCAGTCGGTTGTCTGTCACTCATCTTCAACACGTTCTGATTCGTTCAGGTCGACCTCAACGAGGAGGAGACCATCCTGATCATTCGCCGTTTGCACAAGGTGCTCCGCCCCTTCCTGCTGCGCAGACTGAAGAAGGAGGTGGAGTCGCAGCTGCCGGAGAAGGTGAAATGGAAACTAAGCTTTGTGTATTTATTTAGATTTGATGGAGAATGATAATGTTTGCAATGCATAAAACCTGTTCTGCTGTTTGATTCTATTAGTACAGAGCAGCTATAAAACAGTTATCACTCCTCATAACGATCATATATTTCCCAGGGGCAAGGAATAAATTAATGTAACTACACAAATGCCTTGTTGATGCCACTATGAATCTTATGTGTAGAGGATACACTGAAATTATAAAATCAGGGCTTTAGCTGACAATCACTTTCATTATTTCAAATAATGAACTAAAGGTTTCCTCTATAAAAATGGAGAGAATATTGAGAAATGTCAATCATATTTTCCCAGAGTCCTGAATGAGGTCGTCAAATGTAATTTGTCGAAAACCCCCAAATAACCAATTCAAACTGTTACAAAAAATTATAATTCTCCCATTTGAGAAGATCAAACTAAAGATTCTGGGATTTCTTTCTAGAAAAAATATATTTTCTAATTGATTAATTGTCAAATCATTGCAGCTCTACTAATAACCAATTTGAAATTATTAAATTGTTAATTTGCATCCTATAGTTCTTCTTCAGATAGTTTCTTTAAATATATTTCTACACATATGGTACAAATTTCTTTCACCTTAATTGTTATCTGTACTGACTGACTGAGCTCAGAAATGTGCTTTCAGCTCCAACTACCTCACAGTTTAAAAGACTGTGTCACCAAAGCTTTGTCCTTGTCGTCCGTGCAGGTGGAGTACGTCATCAAGTGTGACATGTCGGCCATTCAGAAGGTTCTGTATCGCCACATGCAGAAAGGCATCCTCCTCACAGACGGCTCAGAGAAAGACAAGAAGGTAAACATGCCGAGGCTCCTGTGTCTTTACTGAATGTCACCGCTTTGATTCATCGGTGTCTCACGCCGACAGACTGAGCCGCAAGGCTGAGCGCTCAGTGATATTTACAGTTTCCTGCAGCTTGACATCACAAGGTACCCAGATTGTGTTGTGTAACTGAAGTCACAGTTTACCGGTGCTTTTAGAAGAAAGTGCTGTGAACGAGACGTGTATATCGTTCATTTTATTTAACTCCCGAAGATGCGTCCCAGCTGTCAGCCTCACGTCAGTTCTCCGTGCAGAAGAGTGCCACTTAGGAAAGCAGAAGACTTTGCAAAGGTTTTGAGAAGTTTCTGAATCAGCTGCCCCAAATCGTTGATAGATTTATCATGACAAGTTGAGAGCAGTGAGTCAGTGTATAAAGTGTCGCTTGTAGTAAAGAACCTACAGAGGATTGTCTGTAGAATAGATCTGCAGCTCCCCTCGAGTTTAACAAGCTGCACACTGAGGTTCAGCTTAGTGATTATCAGCTCTAACAAAAAACGACTGTACCCAGACCTGCTCTGCACCAAACACCAAACAGACACGGCAGCTGTGAACAAAGTGCAGCATTTATCAGGTGAAGAGCAAAGGACTTCCCCCAGGAGACGATTGAGACGTTGCACTTCAATGAATTCCCTAAATAAGAGTCTGTTATTGCAGGTTTAATGACACATCGTGACAATTTGTTTTGATCTGGAATCAAATGTCTTCTAACTGTGAAATAACGTTCTCCAGGGTAAAGGAGGAGCGAAGACCCTGATGAACACCATCATGCAGCTGAAGAAGATCTGTAATCATCCTTACATGTTCCAGCACATTGAGGTGAGAGCTGTTTGACCTGGAGCGATGGCAGTGGCTGTCATGAACAAGTCTTAACTATATCTATTAACTATAACTAATTTAATTTTCTTTATTAATGATGACCTTATCTTTAACGTTTTCTTTTCTCCTATAAAAGTCTTTATCATTTCCAGACAATCATTTCTTCTGTATTGTCTTTGCTCATTTTAGGTTTTTTTGCTCATCCTGCCACTTTCTTTGTTGTTCTTAGATTTGACTGAAGTTATGAAACAACCGTGTATTTTATAGATCGGCTGTTTAAACCTTGACGTCAGCCTTTCCCTGGGTACAGACGTCTGTGTCTGCAGGTTCAGACCTTCAAAACAAAACCTGATTGTGAAAAATGTGTAGAAAGCCTGAACAAAACTTCAAATTCCCCTTTTTTTAATTGTTAATAAAGGTCAGAGCTCGGTCTCCAGTAAAAAAACAAATTTAAATGTAGGACTCAGTTTGCTAATTGTTCGTTATTTAAACCAGTAAATGTTCTCTGTTACAGGAATCTTTTGCAGAGCACATGGGTTATCCAAACGGCATAATCAGCGGGTAAGTCTGACAACGTGTTTTTATCACCCAATGCTACACACACACACACAGACACACACTCACAAACATGCATATTGTCTTTCTTTATCTGTTTAAACACCACCATGTTTATATTCTTTTATGAATTATTAATAAGGGGACTTAAGGCTTAGGAGCTTATTTATCCCGTATCCGTTTATTTGACTTTCTTTTCTGAGCAAAACACACATTTCCAGAAACAAACGGATTCACACCCAGTGGATGTTTATTTAGCACCGAGCTCAGCGTTGTGTTCCGAGGTTTGTTCCTTTCTCCTTGACTCTGTTTGAAGCTCATTGAAACAGTGAAGTGATTTAACAAGTTCACATTTTAAACAGCTGCTGTGTGCCACTTAATTGATAATGTGCTTGGCAACAAATACATTATTCATGGCAGCAGTATAAATTATTTATTTGTGTTTTATTATATCTGAGAGGCAGCTGACGTTTACCCCTCTGGTTTCTCATCCACGGGGCTGATCTCAAACAGCAGACCCTTTAAGTTCTGCACCAAGTTTGCTTATTCATGTGGACACAATTATAAAACTATTGAAGATTCATATAAACTGTTAATTCTCCGAAATCCACATTATCTCAGCTACACATGGTGATAGTTGGAGGTTTGAAGTTTAAAAAATCCTGCCCCTTATGGACAGAGAGTGAACGGTAAAGCTGTGGCAGCAAACTGAAAGAAGTGATTAAAACGAGCTGAGGCCTGTTTGTTGTCATATTAACTACGGACATTATGAAACTTATGAAAGTTCTTCTTTAAATCAAAAGTTTTTATTGAAGTAGATTAGTCACATGTGTGGAGGACAGTGTTAAAGGTTTCAATTTGCTCTTTTGTTAGTAACACACAGATTTAATCATGGGCTTTTCGTGTTGACTCCATTTTTCCAGGATGATGAAAAACAGGATTTTATAGAGACATGTTAAAGAGGCGGTTTCCATCCCTACACATCATCATGACTCTATTTACCAACATCATCTACAACCACCAGACTTAAACTCCATGGAGTCACTGATCAGACCGGCATATTCAAATCACATGGTTCAAGACAACACAGCGTTTATCGTCTGGTCATATCGGAAATTTAAAGATGCCAAAAGTTGTGTATGTAAAGGACATATCAAAAGAATCTTAAAAAAGTCCAGAAGCCGAGGGCCCCTCAGGGTTAATGATCATCCCTCCCACTGACAATGACCCCCTGTTGGTTTTCCTCGTCTCCTCTCAGGCCGGATCTGTACCGAGCTTCCGGGAAGTTCGAGCTCCTGGATCGCATCCTGCCGAAGCTCCATGCCACCAACCATCGAGTCCTGCTCTTCTGCCAGATGACCACTCTCATGACCATCATGGAGGACTACTTCAGCTACCGCAACTTCCAGTATTTGCGTCTCGATGGTAACCTCACCCCTAGAACAATGTTTAAAGATTCAGATCTAAGGATGATTTCCACTTAATTAGAAATATAATATGTAGTAAACAATTATATGAGCTGTCTAAAGCTGATTGGTACCAGGTACGATGTGGGTCTATTTTAATTAAACTGTATGAGCCAAAAATAACAGCGGCTCTGTTCTGACATTTGCTTTAGCAACAGATTCAATTAATTCCGATGTTATAAAACGTGTGATGTCTTCAGTTTTATCAGCGCAGTGAACCAAACATCCGGGCAGCCCCTTCACACTTTGTCCCACACTGTCTGTCACTCTGTCCAGTTAATAAGGCAAACGTCCCCACAGCAGAACAGACCTGCTGTTTAACAACTCACATTAGTTCTGTGAATAACCTGAATACAAGACACATTTAAATCTGGTTTGTTCGTCATAAGCTTGTGAGGGGAGGTCGCTGGGTTTCTGTTCCCACTCTCCTAATTAAGTAATACCAATTAAAAAATATGAATATCATATAAAATGTAATATGAGTAGATATAATACAGTCCGAGCCACATTCAAACATTCCTCACACACCATTCACACACACTCTCACCGATCTTTTGGATAAGTGGACCTGGATTTACATTCATAACATCCACACATCACTTTTCTAAGAGAATGAAGACGTGTCTCTGATATGCAGCTGTGGTCTGTGGCCCTCATTAGCTGTCGTGATTTAATCAGACACACAGACTGGGACGTAAATGGTTTCATCGTGTTGAACCCAGCGTCATTAAATCCACCACGTGTCCTTTGAGACACCTCTGAGACCCTTTAATTGGTCAGAGACGCAGCGCGGCGAGTGCACATGTGACATTTTAACTTTCCCTCAAATAAGACGCTTCTATATCTGAATAACGAGAAGAAGCAAGAGCGCACTTTTCAAAGTTACCTCAACAAACTCCACGGTTCAAAAATAATTACGTTTGTTGTTTCAGGAACCACCAAGGCCGACGATCGAGCTTTACTGCTGAAGAAATTTAATGAGGAAGGATCCCAGTACTTCATCTTCCTGCTCAGCACAAGAGCCGGTGGCCTCGGCCTCAACCTGCAGGCCGCAGACACGGTCATCATCTTCGACAGCGACTGGAATCCCCACCAGGTCCGTCCCCCCGCTCGCTTTATTACTCTGCCCTGTAACGACCCTACTGCTCACAGCGGGAATGCATGATTCTCGGATATGGTTGGCAGTTTTTATTAGTCCGACACCGGTGAAGCTAACAAAATACTAAATTAAGGGATGTTTACTCAGGATGTGTGTCTCGTGTGCTGCCAGTCAAACCGCAGCGTGCGAGGTTCCATATGATGTATATTTCATGGCATGTTTGTTCACAGATGCAAATTTATTCGTTATTCACGACCACAGGCTGATCCCTGCAGCACATTGTGGAAGTTCAGGCAAAGTTTGTGGAATCGTTGCTGTGGACACATGTGAATATAGAAGGAGGAACGTGACGACTCCCCAAAGTGAAGCCAACTTGGCTTGCTACCCCCCTGGTGGCTGGCTGAAGTATAGGTCACAAGCCCCGCCTCCTCCATGTTAGTGGATAGGACATGGGCCACACTGCAAAGTCAGGTCAAATAGAGTTGTGTCATTTTAGGTAGTTCTTTTAAAAACTGATGATCAAGTGTTTGGTTTTAATTATGATGATTTTAAAATGGGGTGAGACATGATTGACACCTGAGACTGACTTGCGATTGGTCGAGCATGTGTTTACCTTGATACCCCGACTTATGCAAAAGATGCATTATTAAGTTACCACAACACAAGACAAGCAGCAACGCAACTGTTTATTTATTCTCACCCCAAAACTTTATTAGATTATCACCTTTTCCCCAACTTCAGCATTTGTGTGTCCCGCAGCAGCGTCGACTTCACACATGTCCTTGTGGAGCGAGCTGCTTTATTCTATCAGTTTTGCAGAAATAATCTAGTCACAGTTTTCTTTTTGTCCCCCGCCTCAGTGATCTTTTTGTTGAGCTGACAACATCAAGCTATTTAAAATGTCTTTCTCTGGCGAGTTGAGTTCACATTTGCATTTCCCAAAATATCTCCTCTGCGACTGATACTCTGAGATCAGAACACTTTTGTTTTGTGCTCCTTTGCTTTCCAGAGATGCAAGATGCAAATCAGATAAACTGTGGCTGGGGCTCGTTGACGTCTCAGTAAATACGCTGCTAGACTGAGAACTTGCACTGATGCAAAACTTTGACAGGCTTAGTGAATATCTGCCTCAGACTCTGAAGTCTTTTATTACAATAAATACAATAAATGCAGGTTGCAAGTCATTAAGACACTGGAATGGTAAAGAAACAGATATTACGAGCTCTTGTGGATATTGTCCACCTGAAATAAAACGAAGATACCAATCAGGTATCTTCAGGGCTACAAGCCCCACCTCAAAGGATCCGGTACTTTCGTAAAGTTTAACGTCTTAGCAGGGATTGTTTGGGGGGTAAAACGTTTTCCCTAGAACTTAATTCAGGGCCTGGTCCCTGCAAAGGTTCCTGGTTCCTGCGGAAAGTTCCTGCAGCGCAAATGCAGCTTAAAAAGTTAGCTGGACCGACGCACAGCAGCATAGTTTTGTTTATTGCTCTTTGTTGTGTTTTGGAGAGTCAGAGCTCAACAAGGCAAAGCACAAGTTGACAGAAGATCTGCTTTCAACAGCAAACAGATATATTATCGTCAATCCAGAATCCATCATTTAAATCAATCAACCGGTGTTAAAGTTGGACCTTGAGTAGCTTTTTGAACTTATCAGAAACCGTCTCACATTTCTCTCTCCTCTGTTAAACCCAGGACCTCCAGGCTCAGGACCGCGCCCACCGCATCGGTCAGCAGAACGAAGTGCGCGTGCTTCGCCTCTGCACCGTCAACAGCGTGGAGGAACAGATCCTGGCAGCGGCCAAGTACAAACTGAACGTGGATCAGAAGGTGATCCAGGCCGGCATGTTTGACCAGAAGTCCTCGAGCCACGAGCGCCGCGTCTTCCTCCAGGCCATCCTAGAGCACGAGGAGCAGAACGAGGTAAAAGTCATGCCTGTAAGTTGTGTCTTTTGGATGTTTATTCTCTGTCTGAGCATCTCAAGCCCAAGAGGTGTTAATGTGTTTGAGTAGCCAGGATTATATAATGAACACGAGAGATTTGTCCCCATCTTGTTAAGTTATGCATGCTGGTTTTGATTGAATCACCTCAGGCCCAGAGACAGCTCTGTAGATATGATCAGCGAGCAAACCGCCCGTCGTTTACAATATTAAATGGGGTTGTAATGCAATTTCAGCGATTTACATTGGGTGTGATCACATCTGTGTTTTGGGACTGAGCACGATAACCTCCTCTTTTTGCTGCCACAGTTCAAATTGACACAGAATCAAGATCTTATTCTGTTGTTGACGTGTTTTCCTGTTCTTCTCCCTTTGTAACTGCAGGAGGAAGACGAGGTGCCTGATGATGAAACCCTGAACCAGATGATCGCCCGCCTTGAGGATGAATTTGAGCTCTTTATGGTAAAAAAAAAAAGTCACTTGACATTTAAATTAAAATCTGTTAAATGGACACATGCTTCTCTTCTATATTTAGCCCCAAAATAATTTCTGTTGTCAATCATATGGAGATCATCAAACATTATTATTTGTGCAGGCTCTTTCAGACTAAACTGTCCAATTACATACTAAATTACCATGGACACATGACTCACAGTCACCTTGTCATCTTCAGAACACACTTGGCAGCTTATGTATGTAAAAAACAAATGTGTGTTGTCTGTATTTATTAACTTGGCATCACACAGCCTGAAGCTCCACTGCTTCCTCCATGACTATTTATAAGAACCTGAATTTAACAGATCCAAGCCCACATCGGTGATTGTGCTTCAACGATCAAGACGGTACTTTCTGAACAAGCTCTAAGTGTTAATTCATTTATTGTTGAGTTTATTTTTAAGTATTAAGATGCTTCATGCACACCCTGTAACTGAAGCTGTGGTAAATGGGATTTGCCAAATCCCAGTTGACGATGGAATTTATCCCAAGGGGCTGAATGTGAGAATGTAAATGTCTGATTAAGTTGCTGCAGACATTTTTCGAGAACTTCTCTTTCCAGTATAAATATCGGCAAAATGTGAGAATACAGCGGGAAGATTCACTGCGTGTTGATGATGTTTCTAACCGGTGACGGACACGAAAGTCGAAGAACACAAATATCTCAGCAGCATTAAAACGTTTCGAGTCAGAACCCTCTTGCTGTGAGGCGACAGTGCTAACCACTTAACCACCGTGCCGCCCGTAGCAACATCTTCTCCATTCCAAACGCCGTCCTCCCCACCTCACCACCTCCCCACTTCCCCACTGCTCTGCCAGCAGGAATGCAGTGATTGCCCGACAGTAGTAATCTGTTCAGTTATAAAACAAGGTGACACTGTGTAATGGCTTGAAACTTAGTGATGTTAGTACCTGTCACTTTATATTACAAGTTAATGAGAGAATGTCACATAGGGACTGTGGGGAATATAATTATAGCACAACATGGCCTGGTTGCTTATTATTCATCCATCTATTGATGCAGTGGTGAGATCTGATGCTGCTTCTCCATAATCTCTCCGTTCAAGTACAGTTTCAGTTACATTTGTGTGATTATAAATATAAACAAACCAAGCAGAGTCATCATGTGATTCTCCTGCTTTTCTCCTCCAGCGCTTTGACATGGACCGACGCCGGGAGGACGCACGCAACCCGAAGCGTAAGCCCCGTCTGATGGAGGAGGACGAGCTGCCGTCCTGGATCATCAAAGACGACGCTGAGGTGGAGCGGCTCACGTGCGACGACGATGAGGACAAGCTGTTCGGCCGAGGGTCGCGCTGCCGTCGAGATGTGGACTACAGTGACGCGCTGACTGAAAAGCAGTGGCTACGGGTAAAGTCCGAACACATATAGATTGTAAAAAATATAATTGTAACTGCTTTTAAACAAGGAACAAAGTCGCTAAACTATACTCGAATCATGAAGCTGCCGTCTGAAGTCTTGTATATCGCTACGGTAAAAAACGTCTTTGTGTTCCACACCTGTTGGAATGCTTTGTAGCTTCGTAGCTTTGTTGTCTCGCCAACAAATCCATCTCGCAGGGCTCCTTAGCTCCCCAACCACGTTCCAAAGTTTCTTTAATGCTTTAGTTTTTACAAAAATGTCACAGTTACCGGAGGAAACAGTAGATGTGTTGTTGTTTCTTTTCACCGGGGGGAATAAATCACATCTGTTGCATTAATTGAGCGTTGACAGCAGCAGCTCTGTGTGCGTGACACCGATTCAAAGCAAACAAATACTTTGATAATGAAGAAAAATGTCACAGCGCCACAGTGTGTCTCCCTGATGTGATGAAAATGGAGTTCTGTGGCACCGAGGAACAAAACGTGTCACAATCAACAATGAGCTAATGGGATCGCATTTTGGGGGGGTTTGTTCTAATTGTATTTGGTGACAATAAGAATACATATAGTGATGTTGATTATTAAAGTCTGATGGAACTTTGGGGGCTGACATCGAAATTAGGGATTAAAAAGTTTCATATCAACCATTCTATTATCAAAACAAAGGCAATGATTCCTTTGCTGTCATTTTTAAATGACTTATCGATCAGGTTCTAGTCATAATGAATTTAAATCATCACAACTATCGGCTCTAATGAGGTGGTAAATGTTTATATAGTGAAATTAGAGGCAGCCGAAGAGTTTCAGTTAAACTTATTTCTAAACGTGTCGGGTAAGAGATGAGATTCTGCTCCTGATTTCTTTTAAACTTGTCGAAGATAAAAGTTTGTGAACAATGAGACTTTTTACGGTGTAAAACAACCGCCTCCTTTTTTATGCACCGAGCAAATTATGATCCATTGTTGGCAAAACACGTCCCAACCGTAATTGGACGCTGGTGTTTTTCTTTGATTCTATTTCCCTCTGTGATGCTAATGGCGCCCATTCACCCACACCACACACACAGTGAGTCATTCCCCTCGGAGAGACGGGTCGGGCTGGCAGATCCATTTAATGACTGTGGCTCAGGTGTATCTGGAAAAATCAAGAATAGAACAAAGAAACTTTGAGCCGGAGGTGACAGTATGTTGGAAGCTGTGGTTCCGAGAGGCTCTGATTAAAAAGAAGAAAAACAAGCAATTTATAGGCTGTCCATTTCTGAGCGAGTAAAAAAAAAAAAATCTCTGTGTGACACCGATCCAGCCTGTTTTCGTTTTGTTCGTTCAAGAAATTATCAAAACAGCTTGAAGTGGCTCAGTTTGCTGGATCGCATCGTACCCAGGAGTATTTTTAAAACAGTGCGACCGTACTTCATTTCATCATTAGGCAGTTTGATGTGACAGGGAGATTATGGAGCTCTGCTAATTGGAGAAAAGCCCGGAAAAAGAATCTGTCACATCTGATTCTGATCTAGTGGGAAAAAAAATAATCGGCGAGGCTTAAAATACAGATAAAAAAATTCTAAAACTCTAAAAGAGTATTTGGAGAAGAGCTATAGGATTATGCAAGGTCCCATAAATGTAATTAAATTCATTACATTTGGTTTCACATTGTAATTTAGGGACTAAACAAAATTCAGTCTGACATACGTGCGTCCTGTCGTCATCACCTGCGTGGGCGAACTATACTCGACTCTGATTGGTTTGTAGACGGCGTCTGACGTGGGCGTATTGTCGGGGGTAGTAGTCTTTCTGGTTGAATGGAGAAAGTTAATGAAGCTGTTCATCTGGTTTCCATGGTAACCTCATGATGGTATTACTAGCATCAGGCGCAGTACTCCACAGTACTACTGTACTGCAGTATTCCACACTAGTTCAAATGCACCAAATAAACGTCCTCATGTTTCAAAGATTATATCGTCGGAGATGAAGACTGCAGCTTCTTCTTCGTCTTCTTCTTCTTCTTCGTCTTCTTCTTCTTCTTCTTCTTCTTCTATTGTTTAATGCTTTCTCTACTTCCTGTGATTGGTCCAAAAGTCCAAACTATCCTATAAAGTGTTTTCACTCTGCGAACGAGTCGGTTTGATCCAGACCTCCTCGTCTGGTCGGACTAAATGTTGGTGTGTTGTTCTGAGGAACCCTTCACACCTGATGTTTAGGTTCAGACTGAACTGAAGAGTCTGAAGGTTTGAACCAAGCAAGGTGTGAAAGTGACCTGAAATAAACTCAAAAAGAAAATACTGTAGACAAACTGTTCAGGGTCAGCGGCATCATGAAGAGTTTAATGAGTTCACCACTGAAATTAAAAATACTTTAACCGGTGACAATACTTGTTGCTGTCAGGTCATTTATTCCTGTGTTGCCTCTTGAATTGTGAATCTGATGACAGAAATGTTTTAAGAAAAGTGTGACAATGACAATTTCAAATCACGTGCAAACATTTAACCACGTCTCTTGTCGGCTCCTTTCAAATTCCAGGCCGTCGAGGACGGAAACCTGGAGGAGATGGAGGAGGAGATCCGGCTGAAAAAGCGCAAACGTAAGAGGCGACCGGAGAAGGAGTCGTCGAGCAGAGACGAGGGAAGCAGCAAAGCCAAGAAGAAACGTGGACGTCCCCCGGCGGAGAAGCTCTCCCCCAACCCCTCGAAACTCACCAAGCAAATGAACACCATCATCGACACGGTCATCAACTACAGAGACGGGTGAGGACATTGATTTTCAGGACTTAAATGTGTGCGAATAGCGTTTCTTCTTTTGCCAATCAATAGCAAACAGTGTCTGTGTCTTTCCAGCAGAACTTTGATTAGACACAGACACACGGGCAGAGGCTGATTTGGGTCACTGGAAAAATATGCAGATTAAAGAAGTGTGTGTTGGGCTGTGATGGAGGTCAAAGTGTTTCTGATCCCCCTCCTCTCTCTCGCTGCACGCTCTCCTTAAAGGGAAGGACAAGGGGAGGGTTAGACAATGTCTGGTTTGTCGAGTCGATCCTCGCCGCTAACACACCCAGTACATCTCAATCTGTCCCTGTTTCCAGATGCTCCAGACGCATCCTGTCGCCGAAATACCAAATGTCACGTTCCCGAAAATAGGTCCATGTGTTTTTATTGACGAGTAATTGCAAAGCTTTCCACCACAGTGTGTCCTCGGAGTCGGTGCAGACAGCGTGTGTCCCAACTGAAGCCCAGAGAGGCCACTTCATGTGATTCAGTGAAAAGTTTCATCTCTCATCCGAGAGGCTTCTTCACTTCAGTTCCACACGTCCTGTTAGTAGAAAACTGATTAATATCTTGTGGCCGCGAGTTATTTATCTCGTTCCCAGGCGTTATTTCGTGGCCGCACGATGTTTTCTTGCCCAGATGTCGCCAGAGGGGTTCAATTTCAACGTTTCTAAAAAAAAAAAACTTTACTTTAAATACCTGTGGATTTAATTAAAAGCAGACTTCTTAAGTGAAGTATGTTATTATCACCAGTAGAGCTGGAGTGGAATGGTCATGCAATGCGAGTCTCTGAATTGGAGAAAATAATGCCTTCGGGGGGGTGATGGGCGAATGAGTCAAGGAGACGTGCGGATTCGAGAGGATCCGCACGTCTCCAGTAGTTATATCCTCCTCCTCTCCTTCCTTCCTCTCCTTCCTTCCTCTCCTTCCTTCCTTCCCTCTTTCCCTCATACACAGGAATACAAATAGGAAACAAGTGATAAGAGAAATCGAAATCAGAAATATTAAAACAAGCATAAAAAGAAGCAAGGATACAAAAAAGAAAAGATATAATAATATACTTTACGCATTAAAATGTATGTAAGCATAAAACAGGTGAGCGTTCAGTCACCGTCACCGCACCCCCACTGAGAGACATTGAAGAGTCCAATGTCCTGAGGACAGAAACTTCCTCAATCCGTCAGTGGAGCAGGACGGAGACATCAGTCTGCTCCAGAGAGTCGTCCTCTGCCTGGTGAAGCAGCTGTGATCCCTGTTTGTTTGGTGTCCAACACTCTGCATGTAAACCAGTTCAGCTTCTTATCGCTTTCGCCAAGAGACGAGTTGTATTTTGAAAACGTAGCAAACAAACTTTTAAAACTAAAATCAGATTTATTCTAAAAAACAGAAACATTTGGACACAATTTAGACCAGTGTTGACGGAGAGACGTCTTCTCTTCACTGTCGGTGATCAACAGCGTGTCACAAGTCACCGCTCCATGAAATTAATTTTACTTTCACAGATAAATCTTCATATTTACCTTCGTGAGCAGCCTCCTGACACAGGAGCCGTCTGCCTGCTCATCTCACACCCATTTAAAATCCCACTTTCACTGTAGTGTCTGTGTCTGAGTTACATTAGATGGTGTCTTTCTCCTCCGTTTGATGAGCGTCACAGTTTGATGATCGCGAGCCAGAAAGTGGACAGAGGAGGTACATTAACTTTGTTTTTCAGTCCGTGTCACAACCGACGAGAGATTTGAATTTAACTCTAGATGTTGATTTATGTGCTGTCGCCATTGCTGTGGTGGCAGAATAGAACTGAACACATTAACACTGACAGGGACAAGTGAAGGTAGTTCATGAATGTGTGAATGGAGCCGAGCAGAGACTTCTGGCTTCCTGTTGTGTGTGTGTGTGTGTGTGTGTGCGTGCGTGTGTAGAGTTCCTCTGTGTGTAAGTCTGCAGCAACCAGCCCTGCCACGACCATCCAATGGAAAGTACAGATTTCTCCCTGGTCAGCAGAACACAAAAACAGACATGAAGTCATGTCTTAGTACAGTGAGATAAACATCCTCATACTCTCTCAGTCCAAGAAGCCCTCAATGTGTGTATGGGCGTGTGTGTTTTCTTCCTTTGCGAGTGCGTCTGTCTCCCGTGCATGGACCAACATGTGCATTTGTGTTCCCATTACTCAAGTATGCATTGGCCCGGGTTCTCCGCCGAAGCTTTTCCAGGAAACCGCTACCTGCTATTCCAGAAGTCAAATTCTTTCCTCTCCCAGTTGATGGTTTATTCTTCCCAGAGCATCTCAATCATCGCTCTGTCACTCCTCCCACTTCGCCAGTGGGAGGAGGATTCCAGGACTCTGGATTCCTGAGCTTTCAAATCTGTTTCCTCATAAAACAAACAACATCTCTTTGGTTTAATTTGGAGCTTCCTGGAACTTTACTATCTCTTATTTCTTAAATGGAGCCACGCAACCGTTGAGGGTTCATGTCCTGAACCAGATTAACAGTTTATAAACACGGCCGCAGAGTTCACTGGGATTTCCAGCTCAGTATGGCGCACACGCACGCACGCACACGCACACACACACACACACACACACACACACACACACACACACACACACACACACACACACACACACACACACACACACACACACACGCGCGCGCACACGCACACACACACACACATATACAGTTGTTTTATGTCAACCCATTGGAACAAACCCTGTAAATTCTGGCTCACATTTTCCCATAATCCCAGTGTCTTTCACAGAAGTCAGCGCTGGGTCCGTTCAGGGTCCCCCAGTTGCATCACGATTTACACATCAAAGTATAAAGCTCCATTTTGAACATACCATCCAGCTCCTTTGTTGTTTCTGCACAGTTTACACAGTGGATCTGAGCCCACGGCACGTTCAGAAGTCAGCGGCACGGCAGTGGCAGATTGAACGATAACCAGGGGATCTGAGATCCGCAGCCTGTCTGCACACGGCTTATTTTACACTCTGGGAATTTATTATTTTACCTATGCAAGAGCTTGTGAGATCTCAGGGTTTCAAAGGGTATTTACAGTGGGAACACAAACACGTTTTTTATTTAAAATGTACAATCTGCAGCACTTTTGCCTTTTCCCCTGTTTTTCTCTTCATATTACTGACAGGATTTTCTTTGCTCATCCCCTGTAAACATCGTCTCCTGTAAATGATAAGTGATAATCAGCAGGAACTCAGTTGAGGGATTCATTATGGGTTTTAAATTAAATGTGTTTAGAATTTAAATTAGAAAATGTCTTATTTAGATCCGTCTAAGGCTGATTAAACATTTATGGACCAATCGACTGAACAACACTTCCCTAGTTGCTAGTTCGTTATATGAAGATAGCTTTTTAGTGACACTTGTATATTACATCTCGCTGTTTGAGAAGGTTTGTGCGTTTCTGTTTGGAGGCTGTCGTGCACCACGATCTCGTTCAATGATGATTAGTGGTTAACAGCAATATCCAAGGTTTGATTGGCAGCTAGCGAACCTGTGTTGCATGTCACACCCTTCTCTCTTCTCCTTGTCTCTCTGTCTCTAGACTGTCAACTCCTAAATACATAAACTCCTAAATACATAAACTCCTAAATACATAAACTCCTAAATAAAGGCAAAATGTCTCAAAATGATATATATATAAGATTTGAAAAGCTCTTTTGTTTTTAAGCTGAGCTCTTCAAAGGGGCACTTTCAAAGGACTTTACATAATCTCTTTAAAACATTAAAAAGAAAAAAACAGTTTGCTGCAGAAAAACAGCAACAGCATTAAAACAATAAAATGCAAAAAAGGAATAGAAACATTTCAAGGAAACAAAAAAAACATAAATCGATTCAGGAAATGGGGGCTGGGTGGTTCATGGTGAGTATTTAATATTCAGGCAAAGTGCAGGAGATAACTGTTCTGGGTTAAACGTGGCCAGTAGATAAGTGCAGCTCCTCCGTGTTCAGCTTGTCCTCTGGGATCAGAGCGCTGCTCCTGCCCCTGATAACCCGAGAGCTTCATTAGTCAGAGGTGTATTCGGGCTCAGAGCCGTCGAGAGATTTACCGACAAGCAGCACGACCTAAATTCTCTGATCCCCCGGAGCTTTACCTCGATTGGTCGTAAGTAAATCACCGCAGATTTAAAGTCACACAAATTGCTGAGTGTGAAGTAAACTTCTCATTAAATGTTCTTGCGTAGCTTTTCCAAGCCCGGTCCACGGTCGGAGGTGTTGTTCTGCTCACAGCTGTTTTCAGACATGAATTCTGGAAATTGTCCGGAGAGTTTCCGAGAGTTTGCTTTTCACATATGAAGAACGCAGCGGGAGATTGTGTGAGTCACATGAGTTCACAACAACAGGATCGAATCTGAAGCATCCAGGCGAGGTGGGGGTCTGGGTAGAGCAGCAGGAGGCAGAACATGACGTATTAATTCAGCTGCTGTTTGTGTTGACAGCATTTTGACACCGGCATCAGCCCTTATTGTCAAAGCGTCATCTTTCCAATTTGGCAATTTCGGCGTCGTCTACGTGTATGGCTCTTGTTTTTCATCCTGAGATATTAGTATTCATGTCCATCGCATACGTCATCAACACCCGCACTCACTCAAGATGAATTCTCTGGATATCGTCTTGCTCTGTTCTCACATGGACGTACGCAACAGACCACATTCTCACACACACCCTCTCCTGAAAGCTTCAGGAAAAGGTTCGGTGCCTGTGTGAAAGCAGCTCATTTCACCTCTAGGTTGCTGATTAATTGGCGGGTGAACTTCTTTAACTGTCAGTCGAAGAAGCAGCGAGTGATCCTTAATTTATCTTCACTTGGCCTGACAGCGTTTGAACAAAATACTCCAACAACATAAGAGGACGCGTCAATAAACCAGCGAGAAGTCTTAAGTTCAGTCGTTACTGATTAACAGCTGATGGATCTTCTTCTGTCATGTCCCTGTAAGGAGGGCGAGGTATGAACTTATCTCTGCTTCTTTGATTTGAGGAACTTTACTTTAAATAAAGTATAAAGACTATATCAGTGTACATGTTTCTGAAAAATGAAAAGATAGAGCCACAACAACTCATACATGTTGTATAGGAGCAGCCTGACCTGATGTTGTGTATTCAACATCCCACTCACTTGACCTTTGTTCTTTCTGGTTCTCATTCGAGCTGCCAGGTCTTCCCTGGTCTCTTCCTCTTCCTCTTCCCTTGCACTCAGTAGCTTCTTGTTTACCACCGCTGACCTGGCCCGAAGCATTACAGCATGTTGTTGATCGCTCCTCATAGCTGCAGTGTAGTTGTGTAGTTGTGTAGTTCTTGGAAGTGATCACTGTGAGTCAGTGGAGCTGTATCCAAATACAGTACAGTGCTTGTAACTAGGACTATGTCGTCCAGCGTCTCATGGATGTGCTCTTTGTATTTACTGGACAACAACAGAGCTCCGTGGGACGCATCAATAATCTAAACCAGGCTCTGGATCCACACAATACATCAGCTGGATGCATTCACTGTTTGTTTTGGTCTTTTCATGGGATTTGTTGAAAATCTCCAGCCTTACTCTCAAAGGTGAACCTTCCACAAGGATCCGTGAATCCTCGCTGATGAAAGCAACTGTGTAGAGTCTGAACGTATCCGGTGCCTTTCAGTCGTCCAATCACAAAGGACCTCAGGCAGACTGTACATAGCACACAGCTACAACATTTTCCTCAACAGGACATTGAATTCAAGTTGCTCCCACTGGTTTACCTTGCAGGCAATGCACGACAATGGCCTAACCATCATTTGGGAACATTCATTGAGAGCAACCATTCATAAGCGTCACCATTCATGGGCCAAACCATTCATTAGAACCATTCACTGGATGCAACCATTCATGGGCCTAACTATTAATTACCTGGATAAAATAAGATAATCATTTTCTACTCCCACAGGGAAACTTGCAGTCAAAAAAAAAAAATCTGTAAAAACACACATTCTTACACTGAATTGCAGAAACAGATATTGCACTGTAGCTTTTGCCTGAACTGGAGAATCGGTTGTCGTTTGTAAAAACTGGCCACGACAAAACACTTTCTAGGTGGAAGTTTCTGCCAGTTGACAGAGTATGAATCTAATTAATAATCAAATCCAAGTCATATTGTAACCTTGTTGTCGTGTTCAGCTGCAGGAGGCATCTGTTGCACTTAGTCACCTCGTTAAGCTCTGTGAGACAAACCGTGATTTGTGAATATGACCTGTACAAATGTAATGTGATTGATGATTAATGTTGAATTCCTCTGTGTTGGTTTCCAGGGCAGGAAGACAACTGAGCGAGGTCTTTGTCCAGCTGCCGTCCAGGAAGGAGCTGCCAGAATATTACGAGCTGATCAGAAAACCTGTGGACTTCAAAAAGATCAAGGTATGATGGTTATGATCCGTAGAAATAATGAACAGGAGCAAAGATTTGCATCTGACAGTCCACTGGTTGCCTTAAGTTTCACCTTAAATGAAGCCTTGCAGAGCCTGATGGGGGCGCTGTTGTTGTTGTTGTCTTTCTGTTCACAGGAGCGTGTGAGAAGTCACAAATACAGAATCATTGGAGACCTGGAGAAGGACGTGATGCTGCTCTGTCACAACGCACAGACCTTCAACCTGGAGGGGTCACAGGTCAGGATCCCAGCTGCAGAGCTTCACTTCCTCTCATTGACTTCACCTGATGAATCTGTCTTCATGTAATCTGCTGTTTAACCACGTGTGAAGGAGAGACACAAGTCTGCAGGTTGTCACTCTCAAGTCTATCTGAAACAATTAACTGCTCAATCAATCAATAGGAAACTCACTCGCTCTCTACTTCTACGACTGAGCGGTCACAGAGAAGTTCAGGTTACTTTACGTGTAACCCTGGTTCTCTGAGTAGCATGATGTTGATGTCCCCCCCCCCGGGAACGACCTTGAGGCCTGATGCTTCTGGATTATTTGAGCTGATTCTCAGCAGAGGAGCTCACTGCATTGTCAGCTCCACTCTTCAGTTATGTGGAGCAGCAGCAAATGTCGTGCCCTGGTTAGTCAGACTGGGATTACGTGAGGAGACGGGAGTCTGATCCACAGAAGAACCTTGAACAACTGGAAGTTCACTGAAGAGAATCGATGAGGCTGTTTTTAAAGACAAAGGAAGGTCACACGGAATATCGATTTAAATCTGGTTTCTCCTGCACTTTGAAAGAAGTTAACTCATGAATATTAGAGCCCGAGCGATTTAGTGGTTTGAGTCAGTGTCGGTGTTTGTTTGCAGATACAAAAACTTTTATTTTACCGAATATGGAACGAAGAGAAAATTGGCATCTGTGTTTTAATTTCCCGTTCGAATTTTGGGGTTTATATATATAAATTACATTTCTATTTATCCGGTTGTATTTGTTTTCTTTTTATCTAGTTGTTTATAATAAAGTTTGTGTTTAAAATCTAAAATATTCAAACCTCAAATACATTTCTGGGTTTGTTGACATCCTCTTGTACTTGTTTTACTCCTTTGCCAAAGCAAGTCGAGGAGTTTCTGTTTCTGTTCACGTCGCTGTTTTGTTCGTGTCGCTGCTGCAGGATATGAAGAAAACAACTGATTTGCATGTTGTTGCCAAGACGTTAAAAATAGGGATCTTGTTTTACTCCCTAGTATTGATATCGGTCTGGCTGTACTTATAACATCATAACGATATATCAGAATCATAATAATTTTACTCACTTCCATCTCAGTCGGGCTCTAATGTAAATGAACGAGTCATGAAAGCCTCCTACTGAACGTTTAGAGACTAAAACATCTTCACGGTCTGTGAATCGCAGTCGGTTGTGTTTATTCTGGATGAAGCCGCTCAGGGAAGTTCTTCACCAAACAAAGACTCATTGACCTAATTCACTGCTGAAGTTTCTGGGTTAGTAAGAAACGTCCTCGTCCCCGTTCGAGGGGTCGGACGTCTGTGATCCTGACTCGTGCTGTCATGAGCGCCGGCTCCTTGTCAGACCTGCGTCATCCACGTACTCGTGTGTACGTGGGCTGCTTGTCTGGTAATATTCAAGTGTCTCTTATCATTTGGTTTATTTACATAACCTTGGTTTTCTGAGTGGCGTGAACGTGATGCGTCAGTCGTACGCGGCGGATGCTCCAAATGCAGATGTCACGACTTTCAGACACTCGGGGCTTGACTGGTGAAGCAGGTCCCAGCTTTTGAGAAGAGGTTAAGACAAAGGTTATTTCAGTTCAGTTTGTTTCAGTTGAACTCGTCTTCCATCCGGCGTCCGCCCTCCATCTCACTCTCCACATGATCTTTGACCTCGTCTCTCCCTCTCTGCGCCGCGGCTCGCTCGCTCCCATATCCCCAGTGTAATTCATGCTGTTTGAGGAAATGTTAACATCACCGAGTCTCTTTTTTTTCTCTTTGCCTGCAGATATACGAAGACTCCATTGTCCTTCAGTCTGTTTTCAAGAGCGCGAGGCAGAAGATTGCCAAGGACGAGGAGAGCGACGATGACAGCGAAGAGGACGACGATGACGAGGATGAGTCCGAGGCCGAGGGTAAGAAGCACTGTTTCATGTAAATGCATGTAAAAAAAACACACACACACACACACACACACACACACACACACGTGATCTCATTTATATTCTACACTGCAAACCCTGTGAATGCAAGATGTACAAAGTGTTGCTTTCCATCTGCTCAGCCGGAACGTTTAAATACAATAATATGATTTTTAAATGCAGTTTATAGTTTTAATGGTCACATATTCAAACATAAATCATAAGTGATTTCAGATTAAACTAGAACCAGATCAGAACCTCTATTATCAGACCCCGAAATATGTTTTTTCATCGAGATCCATAAGTTATTCCTTGATAAATACACAGAAATATCAAAGAGCGCGATGTTAAAGACTCTTCTCCCTGAATGAGTTCTTCATGTATCTTCCTCTAAGTTTCAATGAAGTGAATCCTACTGACAGACACAAGCATCATCACCTTCTCGCCGGAGGCAGTCACCATGTCCTCTGAGCCCAGACGGGGGTGGAAACTTAAATGAGTGTAATTTATGATTTTGTGACTCATCAAGTTGTGATGTAAGACCTTGTTTGTTCGAACCTTTGCTTTCCCCCCCCGTGCTCCCTTCAGCCAAGTCGGTGCGGGTTAAGATCAAGCTGAGCAAGGAGGCGCGGAGCTACGACAAAGGCAAGAAGAGGCAGAGCAGAGGGAAGGCCAAGCCGGTGGTCAGTGACGACGACAGCGACGACGACCAGGACGACAATGTAGGTCATTCCACTCCGCAGCGCTTCACTCTGCTCATCAGCATCTTCAGCTAAAACCAAACCTGATCTTTACTCAGAGAGAAACAAGATGGCCACTTTCAAACGGGAGTCCTTCATCTGAAACTACACTGTTCTCCACTCAGCTGCTCCCTGCCAGCGCTCTGATCCTCTGCCTCACACCTCAGGTGTCAGGCGCAGCCGTTTAAATTGCTGTTAAATTGTTTCTCAGAGAAAGAAAACGGCAGCGCTTCAGGCCGAGGAACATTTACTGTGATGCTCAGGGTCCGGTGTCTCTGCCAGTTGTTGTTCTGATTGACAGTTACATGTTGTTCAATTAGTCTCAACAACACATTTCAGAAAACAGTTCATTGTTATTACTAGTTTATGATGAAGCAGTGATTGTTTTTGTATTTTCTTACAGTGTAAGTTTATCCCTCCGGCCACTTAAACTCGTCTTTAAGTTACTTTCTTCTTTTCTTGTGAATTATTCACGTGGGCTCCAACCTGACATTCGGTATTTTGTCTTTTTCTATATCGTAAACTGAAGTCTGAACATTCGTCTTAGTCACAAGTTCTTTTTACTTCCTACTCGGAAATCATTATTTTATAATAAGTTGAATTAATGTTGTAGTTAAGAAGGTAAACGGGTCATTATTTTTAAGAGGAACTGTTACACAAGCATTGAAACTTCTCAGCCTTCAATTACGCTGCTGCTGCAAAGAGACTTTTAATGTCTCCGTGCAGAGAGCGGCATTGTGGGTAATTGTAGCTCAGAGGGCTCCTTTGTAGCGTAGATTTTGATTTAACCTTCTGATTTCACCACTGCAACACAAACCGGTTTATCACACGTTTCATTTATATCCTGCTTCACTCTTTCTCTCGCTCGGTGATACCAGCAGCAGTGTGAAGGTTCACCTTGTTGTGGTTGTTGTCTTGAGACCGTCCGGTGCAGTCGTTGTGTATTTACCTCGTTGAGAGTCGGGTGTCGTCGTGAGTGAAGAAGTTCACAGTGGAGATGAGCTCCTGGGGAAAAAAAATCAGATTTCATGTTGTATTAAAAATCACCAGCGTGTGACGGCAGCAGAAACTTCCAGGGGAAATTAGGAAGGACTCAAACTGACCAGCGGAGCTCTGGGCTTCCACCGAGGATGTTCCGGTGTTTTCCAATTACACATTTCAGAGCAGCAGCACGATCGCCTCAGGCAGGACCGCTTCCTCCAGGTGCTGCAGCTGCAAGTTAATAAGCTCTGAACTCTGGAAGTGTGGAGGAGTGAATGGTTGTGTCTGAATAAAGCTGCTTTTAGACCAGAGAGTGGACGTGTTGATGACGCACGTTAGAAACTGGAAGAACACAAACATCTACACGTAGAAGACGAAGACGTCCACTTGGAGACGAGGAGATTCCAGATCTTTTGGTGATGAGGGCCGACGCCGGTGTGGACGAGCTGTAAACAACAACACTGATCTTTCCACAGCAGAGTTTATACGTCATGACAGTCTCGTTAACCTGGACCTAAACAGTTCGTCTACGTGGACGAGCTGCAGTTCACAGGAGGTCGTGTCCAGACTCTGGATGGTTTTTTCTGACTCTAGAGGAACAGACTGAGAACTGAGTCTGGATTAGAGTTTGTGAGACAGATATAATCTCTGGCTGGGAGATGTGAAGCCTTGTGAACAGTGTTTGGATCAGACTTTAGCTTCATTCTGTCCCCGTCAGCGAGCTAACGCAGCTAACGCAGCTACCGCAGCTACCGTCTGTCTGCA
Source organism: Hippoglossus stenolepis (assembly GCF_022539355.2). Classification (NCBI taxonomy): domain Eukaryota; kingdom Metazoa; phylum Chordata; class Actinopteri; order Pleuronectiformes; family Pleuronectidae; genus Hippoglossus; species Hippoglossus stenolepis. The sequence continues at coordinate 27,548,549 of NC_061491.1, forward strand.
GGTCTCAGACGTGTTGTCCACACAGTGCAGAGGAATCAGTGCGTTTCTCCTTGTGACCATTGAACTGGATGTTTGAAGCATCTGCTGCTGACAGGCCACACGGCGCTGGGAGGGAAAGACGTTATTCTTTAAAATACTTTCAATGATGAGGCAGAAAGATGTTGTTGAAACATGAGGACAGATGAAACTGTTGCTGAACTTTCATTAACTGACAAGTGAGAGACGACTGAGAGACGACTGTTCTGTGACTCGCTCGCTAATGTCCAACACTCGTCTCTGAAGTCACGAGCAGTGAGAACACGGGCTGGTCAGTTAGTGACGGACGCGTACGGCAGCCAATCATCTCCATGATGCTATCGGGACGTGAGGAGGATTTTAACAAATCAGATCAAGTGTTTCAGGAGCAAATGACCAACCCGACCTTTAACACAGGTTTGTTTTTAACGTATTCCAGTCAACTGGTCTTTGGTCTCCACTGGGAATCCGGTTTAGGAGCGAGACAAATACATTGTGATCTATTTAACCTTCTGGAAATGTTTTTCAGTTTTCGATCGGTTTAAACAGGATCGTGATATAATTCCTCCTGCAGCCGGGAACAGGATGTGAGATTCCATGAGCTTGTTTCAATCGATCTAACATAAGACAACATTTTATACTGGAAAGTTAGGACCTGTGTCTTCTGCCTCATCGTGTCACGTCCAGTGTGAAATGTGGTACGACCGCGTGCTGCTGCGAGGTTTCCCTTAACTCACCATTAGTGAACGGCCTGTTTGAATAAAACCTTTTCAAGATCCAGTCAAATACAAACCACTGACTCGTTTCTCTACGTGATGACGTCACAGTCAGAAACGTGGAGCCTGGAGGTCAAAGGGTCAAAAAACACCGACGTTAATATCGAATAAAAACATTTTCCAGCTTCATTGGATCTAATTCAGTTTTCAGCTTCTCCGATGCTTCGGTGTTTTCATTCAGCAGGAGAGATGGTGACCTGTCGGCTGAAGTGGTCGAGGTTTAGTAAACAGCTCAGTGAATTCACACGACTGAAGAATATAAAACCTGGGATTTACTGTCACGCTGGGAAAATAATCTGCCTTTGTGTTCAGAGGAAACTCGTCTCTTCTTCTCTTCTTCTCCTCGTCTCTTCTTCTCTTCTTCTCTTTCTGTCTCTTCTTCTCTTCTTCGTCTCTTCGTCTCTTCTTCTCTTTGTCTCTTCGTCTCTTCTCTTCGTCTCTTCTTCTCTTTCTGTCTCTTCTTCTCTTCTTCTCTTCTTCGTCTCTTCGTCTCTTTTTCTCTTTGTCTCTTCGTCTCTTCTCTTCGTCTCTTCTTCTCTTCTCCTTCTGTCTCTTCTCTTCTCGTCTCTTCTTCTCTTTCTGTCTCTTCTTCGTCTCTTCGTCTCTTCTTCTCTTCGTCTCTTCTCCTCTTCGTCTCTTCTTCTCTTTCTGTCTCTCTTCTCTTCTCGTCTCTTCTTCTCTTTCTGTCTCTTCTCTTCTTCGTCTCTTCTTCTCTTCTTCTCTTCTTCTCTTCTCTCTCTTTCTCTTCTTCTGTCTCTCCTCCTCTTCTTCGTCTCTTCTTCTCTTCTTCTCCTCTTCGCCTCTTCTCCTCTTCTCTTCTTCTCTTCGTCTCTTCTTCTCTTTCTGTCTCTTCTTCTCTTCGTCTCTTCTTCTACTGATGCCTCTGGATGTTTGTTTTTTAAAGGTCTTCATCTTTCCTCTGTTCTTCCCCGTTGTTAAAGACTCTGACTGGGACGAGGGGGTTTGAGGAAAGGTCACCTGAGATCCGTCTCCTTCCCTGGTGTTGATGTGTTCGGCTCTCGACCTGTGTGACCTACTGTCGATGTGCTGAACTGACCTTCATCACGCTGCATCTCCTCCTCCTCCTCACTCTGTTTCTCTTCTGTCCACAGGATCAGTCAGACAAGAGTAAGAGCGACGACGAGTGAGACGAGGACGTGAGGATGTTGTTTATAGCACTTAGAAAACAAAAGGACAATATCTTCCATCGCTGTCGCTCTGGTGCAACTTCTCTTTTTTTATTTGACTCCATTTGTCTATTTGTATTTTGTGACTCTGTCCCTTGTCCCACCAGCTTGGAAATGTATTACTATCAATAAGCTAAAGCAATACCAATCCGCTTATATTCCTGTTTTTAAGACAGTTTTTTAGTATATTTTTTAACTCGGCGCTTTGACTAAGATTTCAATTCTGTACGGAAAAACAACAAAAAAAAGAAAAGTTGGTTATGCTTCACGCGCTTTTGCTTCATTTGTACTCGCTTGCTTGCACTTTTAGAAGATTCAGTCTTAAAATCCAAGTTTTAAAAAAAACGTGTAATAAAAAAGATAAACGTGTAAGTTTGTGAAGCGGAGGACGTCGACGTGGAGACTCTGGTGATCGAGTTACAATCAAGTTTTTATCTGTTTCTGTTTCACCTCGTGCCAAATTTGGAAACGTAGAAAAAAAAACGATCGTCAGACGGAAGATTGTTTGATCGACGCTGTAACTTAGCAACCGTTACTGAGCTGGAGAAGCCTGTTCAGCTTCAACCCGTAAAGTTTAGTCGTGTTTTTCAGCTGCAGTCGAAACTGAAGCTGAGAATCGACAGAGAAATAATCAGAGACTGTTTTTAGCGAAGCGAAGATTCCAGCTTCTCACGTTAGAAGACGTCCTGTTTGTCTTTCCCATAAAACTTTAGGTCAGATATTTTAAAACATCATTAAAGACAAAGTATCCTCGGTACAAAGTCAATCATCTGATCGTTAGTAGGAAGTTTTATGTTTCATAAGCTCCATTCACGACGGTACAGCTTATTGATAAGATTAAATTATCGTAGCTTTAGAAGTTTAAACATTGTGTTTGAAAAAACCAGAACAGAAAAACTGTCAGATGATGATTTTTTGTTTTTTAACCGTTCCTTCATTACAAGAGAAAGTTTCTCAACACGAGAATAAGACTCGGATCAAATCCAGACTTTTTACAGAAGATGTGTATTTTTAACTTCAAGTGAATATTTAAGACCCTTTTTAAAACGAGTTACCGCTTCATGGAGTTAACGTTAGCTGCCGGTGACTGTTAATCTTTCATGAAATGATTTTAATCTGCTGAAACTAACAACATGAGTTCCCAGTTAATCTGCAGATTCTTTCCTGGATTAATTCAGTTTATTGTCGGTGAATTAATTGTAATGAAATTCTGAATGAAAAGTGTGAGAAACAAAACCCGAAGACGTTCACTTTGTCCCGACGAACGATCGAGAGGAAATCTTCTAATATCTGAAGCTGGAACCCGAGAAATTATGGGAATATTTCACTATATTTGCTCAAACAAGAAAACACGATAAATTGTTCCTCAACTAACGGATTCAAGTTGTGGACGATTCTCAGATTAATCGAGGCCATAAACGCCAAATGCTTTTTCAAATGTCTCATTTAGAAACCTGTGACCTCACGTTATCGATCCTCGTCAGACGAGTCCTCGCATTTCACGTGTTTTTCCTTCTGACGTTTTCAAGCTGTTGTGAATCGGAGCAGAGGTTCTGAACTTTGTCGATTTTCTTGAACAGAAAAGTGTGTTTGTGTTTTTGTTTTTTTTATTATCGAGAATTTGGCCACAGAGCGACGTCTGATCATCGGCTGCAGACTCAGAGTTTTCTGTAAGAAATATTAAATTCATGTTACATCAGATCCTGTCGCAGCAGCGGGTTGTAAAGTGTCAGGTGGTCGTTGCAGATGATTAAAAAAAACAAAAGAAAACAGTGTTAAAGTATAAAAAATATCTGATTTGAGTGACTTTGCATTTCCTGGTATATATTTCACACAGTGTATTGATTTCTACCTTTTTGAGTTGTGGTTGTGTTTTCATTTTATCGGTTCGTAGCATGATCTCCTCCTTGGCAGTAAACCCTGTACATGCAGATAGTCTCACTTTGGTGCGTGTGCTTGCCGACTCTCCGTAAGTGTGACTTACTCTTTGCTTTCTTTGCACAGTGTCTTTGTGGTTGTATATCGAAGCCCAGGGCAAATAAAATCTCACCGATTTTCAGCACAAGAACAAACACTCGTCTGTTTATTTACTGCCAGGAACCAGTTTTTACGAGCTGTCGGAGTTCGTGCACGTGCGACAGGTTTTGAGATAAAAGCTGCTTTTATCAAGTTTAATCATCTGATCCATCTTTAAAAAGTTGTTCCTCTGCTACATTTATGTTTATGACTTTATTCATAAGTGTATTATACATATGAACAAGTAGAATTCTGAAGTAGATAATTATTTTTACACTGAGACATTAGTGCTTTTACTAATGGAAAATAATAATAATAGGAATCATTTTTACCAACATTTCTGTTTTCTGATGTTTTTTACAAATCAAACAGTTAATTCATAAAAAAAAATAGTTTCCCCTCAACTGCAATAATAAAATACTGCTCACAGATTAAAATATATGATCCAACGATAATAATCATCGGGTCCATTTCTCTAGATATTAATTACAACCTTAACAATGTTAATGCAGAACAGAAGGGTTATTTTTACACTGAGGCTTCGGCACTTTGTACTTATGTAAAAGATAATGAAGTTTTATTTATAAATAACAGTAATGTTATATATTAAAATTCCTTTACAAGCAGAAATTAAACCTCAGGTTCATACATGAGAATAAAAACACTTTCTTCACAGCTGCAGAATCGTTCAGACACAGGAAGTCAGCACTGAAAAGTCATAAAGTTAATTAATCATCTTTATATAAAACGTGATGACGAGCAACATGTCAGGTTCTGGTTGTTTGTTTAAAACCGTCTCAATGTTTTCATGACGTTTTAATGTCTGTTAGATATTCCTTTTTCTGTCGAATCAAACATTAACTGAACTACGTGAAATATTCTCCTGAGACTTTATAACTTTATCAACCTTCACCGCTCCTCATTCTTCGAACCTGTTCTGAGTTCTGTGCTACATATAATTCATTTAATTAAAATTCAATTTGATTTGTATTCTGCTAAATCACAGGAACCTTTTAATATTATGGAGAAACACAATGAGAGAGAGAGAGACGTGAAATCCTCATCGTACAAAGTGTCCTCGACTAAATAATGTCCTTCACAAATCTAAAAACAACGTAACCTGTTTATTGTGGAGCAGAGAACAGATTCTGTCTCACATGAAGCTGAGGGACATGAGACACAAGGGACAGATCGGTTCTGTCCAGCTCGTCCTTCAGCCTCCAGCAGGCCCATTGGTCCCATCGTGGACACACCTGTCTCAACCTGCTGCTCTGAGGGGAATCCTACTGTATTCAATGAGTCACGGTGGTATTGTTCCGTTCAGACCCAGGAGGGCAGAAGACGGGCCGTCACACCGTACAGCTGGCCGGACTCGAACACTCGGCAGCACATCAAAACAGCTCCCCTTTGTGTTTCCTGTCATTTTCCACTAAGCCGATTCCCCTGAGGAGCGAGCGTCAGCCGGGCCCCGTTTCATCTGCTCTTTGAAGCGCCGAGCTGTTGGGACAGACCTGAGCCCAGGAAGGGAGAAACCAATTGGGTGTTAATCCCGGTCTGAGTGCCAGAGATGTCAGCTGGAAGAAGTCAGGTGCCGGTGCGATTCCCGGCTATCCCTCTGTAGCTTTTGTTCCCATCATCACATTCTCCAGGCGGCTGATGCAGGTCCCTCCGAAACCCAAACGGATTCAGGGAATGTTCCCTCCTGACGTGAAAGGACCAGGTGCTGTCTATTATTAAAGAGCCGCGGAGTTTGTCTGGTGTCGGGACTCAAGGCCGCAAACGGGGACGATCGGTGCTAACGCGTGCACAACTTAAAAGGAAGAGCGGGAAAAGGCTTTGTCTCCCTTCGGATTCCCGGGTTCACTATCAGTTTAACGCATGATCGAGGAAAAGGCAGATTCTTCTCTGGGGCCTGAAGGTCAACTGGACGGACACATCACACGAGGACACGCGGGACACGAACAACAACGTGAAGGGACACGAGTTCTTCACAGTTCACATCAGGGCTGATTCAAACTTTGACTGTCCTCTTTGAATCGTCAGTGAAAAGGCTTGAAGGCTGCAGTTTATCTGAGGACCTAGAAGAAGACATGTCCAACTCGGTCCACAGACTGAAGACTCACCTGTAACTCTTCTTAATATTGAAGGTATCTGCCAAGTGTGCGTTCCACAGACAGACAGAGACACAGTCTTTATTCAACTTAGGGTTCAGTATCTTGCCCAAGAGCACTTCAGCATGAGGAGCCGGGGATTGAACCCAAACCTCTCATTAGTGGACAAGCCTCTTGACCACCGGAGCCACCTGAGTTTCAACATCGCAGAACGTAGATTTCATTCGATGGTGAATGACGATGTTACATCCGAGTCCATATTGTGAAGTGAAGGAAAGTGAGGAGACAAATAAATAAAGGTTGTTGTTGTTGTTGTTGTTGTTGTTACTTTCAGTCTCACACTGTGGCTGAAGTCCAGTCGTCCCAGCTGATAAATAAACAGATAAATGATGTGGTGTGTGTGTGTCTCAGTTTGTCCTGGTTCCAGCTGCTCTGACTTTGACCTGCAGCGTCTCACACTCTCATCGTGTCCGACCGGATTCTCGTCATCACTGATTATCGCTGATGAACTGATCCGTCGTGCGTCTGAACCGTTTCTGTGTGATTCCCTCATTAAATCACTCAGCGTTTATCTTTATTAGACATTTAAGTGAGGCTGAAGGATGCTGGGGGACGTCACACACACACACACACACACACACACACACACACACACACACACACACACAGACTCACAAACTTTCCGTTTATCAAACTTTTGGGGTTCCAGGGTAAAAACTTTTGCAGTTTTCACAAATAATGCAGCTCAACGTTAGAGAGCATGCGGATAGAGACAGATCCTCCTGTCTGCCCTCTAGTGGACGTATCATTTAACATACACGCGCATTTAAAGCTTGCGTGGAAGCTACGTGGCCGGTGACCTTTTTATTTTAGAACATAGGACAAGATGGTGACTGTCCCTTGTACGTTTGAAGGTCTTCTGCTCAGGGACGTAACCTCGGTTGTGCACCTCAGCGTCATCACGTGTTTTGACCTCGTGATCTTACGATACTCAACGAACTGGAGGCTACGCCGAGGCTAACGGTTAATCTGGCTCGTACGGCAGCACATCTGGTTAAAGTAAATGAGCCACACGTTGGCCGAGGAGGTCGGAGGAGATTACGTTTCTCTTTCTCTTGCACCAGATACTCGAGTCTCAGTCGCTCTTCCAGTTGCTGCAGATTAGTTTTCACGTATTTTTCTAATCCTCCAAACTGTGGATCGTCTGTGAGGAAACCTGTTGATATTATACTTGATGTCATAGTTAAATACTTTGGATCATCTTTATAAATCTGTGTCTCACCTCAGGAGCTGAACCCAAACAAAAGGTCTGAGCGTCACTGAACAGCAATGCATTCTGGGATATGTTGGACCAGGAAGGATCCGAGTGCTGGAGCCTGTGGTGGACGTGGCCCCTGAGTCGAGACACCGTCTGTGTTAACTCTCCTCTCGTCTTGATGGTCAGGGGCTCATTGTCCTGCCCGAGGAGATCGAACCACTGACTCTCTGGTGGGTGGGCGACTCGCTCTACCTCCTGAGCCACAGTTTAGTCTGTGTACGGCTTCAGTTTTTAAAAACTAAGACGTGAATGTGTTTTTCAAACTGTGTGAAGAGGAGGCGTGTGAGGAGGTGAGTGAGGAGGTGAGTGAGGAGGTGAGTGAGGAGGCTGCTGCTCCCTGGACAAAGCCTCAGTCCCCAGTAGACGAGCAGCTCGGTGAAGGTCAACACGGGGTCAAGTGGCACCGACAGAAGAAGATGAAAGTGTTGTTTTGGGAGAATGAAGAACCAACGAGCTTCTCGTCCACTTCACCTTCATACGAATGTTCTAACACCAGAGATAAAGCAACAATCACTGAGAGCAAGTGGAGGTCAGTGGAATCCAATTTGAAATGGCTGAGGCTTCAGTTGTATAGTGAAGTTGAGGTCTTCTGACCTCTCTGATGTCTCTGATGTCTCCTCTGGCGTCGCAATCGACAAAGAGAGAACACTGGTATTTAACCAGACGACCACGCTGGACTCCACTGGAGCATCAGAGTCCTTCAGTGTCCAGCACGTGTCTGAGACTGTGGACGTTCTTCACGTCCGTTGGATCAACGTGACGGGACGAGGTCACCGTGTGTGCGCGAGGTGCTCACATGAGTATTTGTGAAAGCGATGACATTTGGCCACAGCAAAGAGACGATGAAGTAAACCTGTGACGAGGGAAATCACCTCTATTTACCAAGAAGAGGTCTGTTGTGTTTCGACATCAACATTGAGCTGAAACTACGAAGTCTGATTCTGCGTTTGAGTGGACGCCATGTTCCGGATGTCTTCGCCCTGTCTGTGCGTCTGCAGCAGTGTCCCTCAGGACATGGTGGCCGGAGGTCTCACCTTACTGGGAGCACTGGGTTCAAAGCCAGGGAAGATAAGAAGGTGTGGCGTGTGGCCAGCGTTCAAGTCATCTCTCAATTCCACCGTTTGACCCTGATGTGCTCAGGAGGAATTCCCCGTTTGAAAGACCAGCGGGATTAGGACAGGTCGGCGCGGCAGGTGGCTGGACAGTAAACAGAGACGGTGGCAGCGTGTTGGCTCAGCTCTGATAACATGTTCTCCTCTGCAGCTGCAGCATCTGGGCTTTGATGTCACGGAGGTGCTTGTTTTTTACAGAGCGGTCACGGAATATGAGCAAGTTCAAACAAATTTCCGACGTCAAGATGAAATGAGTTATGAGTGACACTCGACCTCCTGTCAGACCGTTACAGAACTGAGTGATTCATAGTTTTTAATATGATCTTCTTATAACACTGCGCCTGTAAGTACGACTCTAGTTTTCTTATAGCGGATGTAAAATTAAAATGAACTGCTCTCCATTAAACTTCAATTTGAGAATCATGAGCCAGATTCCGTCTGATTGCTGTACAGATAAACGCAGCGTGATGACGCCCTGACGGAGGAGACGTGTATAGAAGCATTAGTTTGAAATGAGTCATCAGCTCCCGTGAGGATTTCATGGTCCGTGTGATGACTCATCAGCTGATCTAGATTCTACAGAGCTGTGATCTGTGTGTAGAACCGGGTCCAGTGTCACACAGATCGACCCGATGGAACCGAACCATCCCAGAACAGACTGACTTTTATCAGACCAAAAACAAAACACTGATGTGAGTGATGTTCCTCCTGCATCCACTTGAAATCATAGGATTTGACTTGTTTACTAAGAACTAAAATCTAAATCTGTCACGAACCTGTCAACATGTTCCCAGTAGCTGATTAATACTTTTTAATTTCTGTACTGAAGGACTGAAGGTTTGAATACGTCTAATACGAAAGTTTATTAAATTATATTAAAGTTAAACTCTCGGCTTGAGCTGTGAACGGACTTCAGAGTGAGTTTTATTATATTTATTAGTCTACATAAATCTCCCAGTAACTCAGCACCTGAAGAGAGAGAAGGAACAGAGGAGCCCAGGCGGGGGCACTCAGCACTGCTATACACTGACTGGTGGAGTCTGATGTTTAAAGCACAAATCCTGAGGCTCGTGAAAATGCAAACCTCAAGTGGTCAAACAGTGATAATGATAATGTTTAGAAATAAAATGATTTGATTCATTCATAAACCCCCCACTGATTTAAATATGGACAGAGAGAGAGAGAGCCTCAGTCACTGCTGATTGGCCACCTTATCACATTATCAAATTATCACATTATCACCTTATCACCATATTGCATATACGTGTATTGAGGTCAGATTCATCCTGATTACTTTCTGTACCTGCACCAAACTTGTTAACAGATATTATCTGTTTTCATTAAAAACCTCAATCTCACACAGAAATGAGTAAAAACGCTGGATCTGCCTTCTCAGTCAAATCTGCTCCATAAGTCACTGGAGTCGTTCTTTGCATCAGCTCAGTAGTTTTTGTTCCATCCTGCTGAAAGTCAGATGTTTATTCCTGACACAATCAGTGACTCCCCCCGTGTCCTGTTTGACAGGTTAGTTAAGAACAGCACTTTACTGATTCCCACAGGGGGAAAGTGAAGAAATCATTGCATCACGCTTCAGCTGCACCAGGTCACAGTTCAGGGGTTTGTCGTCGGGCTCGTTCAGGACGTCCAGAGACAAGAGGAGCTGAAGAGAGTTCAGTCGGCTGCAAGAAGAAGCAGTGAAGACCTGCTCCGGTTGGGAAAGCAGTCACAGGAATCATCTGCTGAGATCTGACAGAGAGGAGGAGAGATGACGTTTGTCCTGATTGCAGAAGTGAATCAGCGATTATTCTTTTCACCGGGATGAGCCCCTGTTTTATTCTGAAAGATGTTGTGTGATGCAAGATAGTTGTTTTTTAATTCTAATTGCAAAATGGATAAGTGGTATCGTTGGGCTGAGGGAGAGTGAAAAACAAATGTTCTCATCTGTGAGTGAAAATGAAAACAACTTCACACGGTCGTGATTTGTTATTTTACGAAGTCTTTGCAGTGAGTCACTTGATTCCATCTGGAGGTCGAACAACGGCTGCTTCAAACCTTTGAGAAGCTTGTGATGCTTTTCATTTGAAATGTTAACATTCATTCCAATGTGTGGGGGGGAGTTCATATTCCCACCTGCTTTAATTCAAAATATACCATTAAATGAAGTCACTAATGTGTTTCCAGTAGAATATTCCATTCGTATTTCAACTCGCTCAGTCTCAAAAAGTTCCACCAGTTTTTGATTTTCTTCCTCGTGTGCTGTGGTCATCTTGCTTGAGCTATTGGCTATACTGCCCCCTTTGACGTCTGATATTAAGTTATTTATATTTTGTGGTTTTGGATGAGTGGTTGTCTCGTGTGGTTTTGTTTATGGACGAGGATCTGATCTGCCTGCTTGTAGGACTTGAGCTCTAATTCTTTGTGTCTATGTCTTAGTAGAGTCATGTTTGCAAAGAGGATGAACAACCATCCAGTTTGAATAAATGATCATTTGGATTTATTTTATATATTGCACAATATATAATGAAAAATCGTGTATTATACATTTACTTCTTCTTTAAATTTAAACCCAATTTAAGACATGGACACATTTTTACTTGGCCTGATTAAACTTAACTTCATATAAAGTTTTGTCAGTGTCACATCCATTCTCCTGTTTTAGCAAAACAATGTGAAATTTTACACATCAAATATTTAGATTTACATTTTTAATCTTAATCTTATAGCTAAACCATAAATAATGATTTTCCTATGTGTGTGATCACTTCAGGGCTGTGAGAGAAGTCACCTCTGATGATCCCATTGAGGGAACAAGCAACTGGATCAGATCCACAGGTTCAGATCGAATTAACACAATTTGATTATACTTTACATTTTATTAAACATAGAATATTCTACTGTAAAGAACCTTGAACGCTCACAGGGAGCAAACTCTCACTGAACTTTCTGTTCTGTGCAGCTACTTTGAATTTCAGAAACTATTTCAGAAAGGAGGTCGAACAAGGTGAATTTAATACATTTTAATTTGGAACATGATGCAGAACCTGTGATTATTTACCTTTGGCCGAAGTGAACGTGGGAAAACAAACGTCCCAGTTGAACTGGTCACAGAAATGGAAAGTAAGACGTTTGGGCAGGTCTTTGCTTCCTCAGGTCTTCACATCCCTGAGATTATGAGGAGGAGACGAACTCTTCTCTCACTGAAACTGAGTTATTATTAAATTATACAATCGCCTGCGTGAGCCGCTGCTTGTAGGATCACAGGAGATGATGAAATCCAAGTTCTTAGTGGAGGAACAAAGTGTTTTTCAACAGGAGCTGAACACGGTGGACTCATCAGAAAATAATGATTTACACCCTTGCTTTCATAATAATAATAATAATGCTTTGTTAAAATTGATTGTTGAGCGCAGACTTAGGGGAAACACTTGAAACACATAAAGAAGTGCAGGAAGTGCAGGGGTGTGTGTTTCCTCTGAGGCTCCGGTTGAACCAGAAGCTGCTCAGAGTTCTTTACTTTCCAAACGTCTTCTCAGAGGATTTGTCATCACGACAAACAACACAACATGGATCTTACTCTATATTAGATTCATATGCAGGTTCCTCTCCGAAGTAGCAACGAGGCAATAACCTGTGACGCTTGTGAATTTCATATCCGAACGGATTGTTATCAATAAAACAATTTTCACACATTACAGCAGTTTTTTTCCGATGACTTCCCTTGACTTTGTTCTGCCCCCAATTCATAATGATCCGAATCTTCTTCTTCTTCTCAAAATAACATCACAGATCTGTAACTAGTGGTTTTCACCGTTGCTGCATTGTAGAGCTGTGAGCATCTCTCTATCACACACACACACACACACACACACACACACACACACACACACACACACACACACACTAACACACACACACACCCATCTGTCATAGATGGAGATATCTCGGTGTTGCTAATTGCGGGCCGTCATAACATTCATAAAGATTTTATTGTCCTCTGTAGGCAACCTGACATCTGCATAACACCTGCCCCCTCTGTGTACTTGTCATTTGGGTTTCACACACACTTATTCACCATATACACACACATACACATACACACACACACACACACAGACACACACACACACAGATAGAATCAGATTCTGAGGTAATCAAAGCCATTCGTCAGCTTCAGGGCTTGAAGAATCATTGTTAACCAAATAAATTCTGAATAAATTGTGGTAGAAATTGTACGAAGAACATTTCCAATCTCGAGTGAACAAATTATTAAATTCAGCCGAAAAAAGACCAGTTGTTGGACCTGATCGATCAAAGTAACACATCAGCTGTGTGCGTTTCCTCTGCAGAGGCATCACACACAGAGCTTCTGGTTCCATCTTATCTTTTCTGCTTCACACAGATTTTAAATCCTTGCGCTCTGCTGCCCGGCCGCTCTGCCACACGGCTTTTCTTCATATAATTCTATTCATATGATGCAAAATGTTCTGATGTCCATAAATTGACGTGTCCATCCTGAGTTTAATCCCTCAGTCCTGCCGCTGCTGCATTAGAGAGGAGAGTGTGACTCGAGGCTTCTTCCTGCCGCCGTTCAACTCACCTTCCTCTGCTCGGCGCCGCCTCCCTCTCCGGGAGCTGAACGCCCGAACCACACCCGCCTCCACACCTCGTCTCCCTCACCATGTTTCCTTGTTGTGTCAGCGAGCATCACTTCCAAAGACAGTGAGGAAACAGCCCCGGGCGTCCGAGTCTTATCTTCTCCACGGTGAGTTGTTTCATCTCCCGTCCCTGCTCCTCCGCTGCCTCTCAGAAATCCCCTTCATCTCTGCATCCAGATCAGCTGCTGCTCTTCTTCCAGCAGCTCTTCATCACCAGCGTTTGATGGACAACGGTGCAAAGAGGGGGGTCAAAGTTCAAATCCAATCCAAACAAGGAGGAGCACGTCTCGGTAGGCTGTTACACAAGCTGCTGTATGGAAGAGCAGACATGTCCGTTTCTATTTTTACACTTCAGGACTCGTACGCCATCACGTCACATCACTTCTGAACATGATTCTGTACAAATTGCAATAAAACCAGAAAACACACAATCCAGGTTGTGTGTTTTTGTTGCAAAAGTTTAATTTGGGAAGTTTGTCACCATTTAAAGTTATTCAACTGAAAACGCATGGGAGCAATTTTGTCGACATGATGGGATCCAAATGAGGTTTTGCTGCTACTTTTAAAAATATATTTTTTTAAAGATTTACAGAACAGAAATGTTTGAAGCTGCATTTTGTGATTTGTGGCAACGAGAGAGCAGAGAAGTTTCCAAAAATCAAAATAACACATTTCTGAGATTCTGCGAGAGGCTATGAACAGTTGCTTCTCTACACCAGAGACATGACAGCTCCCAACGATCGCCCCCTGGTGGCTGGCTGCAGTAAAGTTCACACACCCCGTCTCCTCCATGATCGCAAATGGGACATGGACAATTTTTTCTCTGGTTTGTGTTATTGAAGCTTGTCCTTATCACACTGGTGTGTGTTCAAATGTTCATTTTTCTGGTAGGTTTAAGTTATTAAACTTTAAAAACCTGGTGAACCTTGACCTGTGATTGGTCGAGCGTGTGTCTCAGCAGGACGTCGCTGCTGCAGCTCTGTCATCAGAACAATATGATTATAACAGTTGATTGTTACCCCCTGTAAATGATTACATGTGTAGAATGGCTCTCGTTATTAGGTGTTTTAGTTTGTGTCATGTATGAGTTTATTCTCCAGCTACTGTCCGTATCCTCCGGAGAAGAGAATCGGCCAAATAAAGAGAGGCTGTCTTTGACACTTGCATTATGAATATCAGTTATTTTATATCTGAGCGTCTCTGTACAAACAATGTAGGTAGAATATATTGTGAGTCTCTTCTTCCCTTCAGGATCAGGGACACTGCATATTTATGTTAATGATATTCACGCTGCAGAAACAAAAGGGTTTGAAGTAACACTGTTCTCACAGTAAAGTGTTCATTCCATCCAGTCCTCCGTTTAAATTAGATCAAACACAGCCACAGAAGCAGTGACTTGTTTTGATGAGACAAAATGATCTGAATAATGACATCTCATCTCATCTCATCTCATCTCATCATGTGACAGCCAGCAGAACAAAGATAAGACCTATGATCAGACCTATTATTCACAAATCACACATCTGAAAGTCTCGGGATGTCGTTTGCATAATTGACACTGAGGTTTAGTTAAATTGGAAAACAGAAATAAGGTTTTTTGATGATCAGAACGATAACTGTCAAATCATTATTTCTCTCCCGTGGAGGTGCAGCGGTGTCACTGCTCAAAGGCACTTCAACAAACAGCAGTTCTGCTTCCAGCTGCTTTCGGTGTCCAACTTCCTCAACCTACGTCTACAGAGAAAATCCATTTTGGCTGGTTGTTTCTGCAAAAGCATTTTTTTGTCATATATATTATTTAGTCCCCTGCTAAATATGGTAGATTAAATTCTTACTCGTTGTGATACAAAAGGTTATTGGAGTCAGAACGTTTTTCTAAATGTTCTTTCTCATAAAGTTTGCAGTCGAAATTGTCGTAATTAATAAAACATTTTAATTGCAGTTGTTCGAGCGGAGCACGAGTACGAGAGGAGAGATCATTATTATGTCTCCAGAGCGGATTCAGTGAGGAGCAGCTGCAGGATCCGTCTGACGTGCACAAGATGAGCTGTTGTGCAACATCTCCCTCAAGATAAATGCTCCTGATTCTGAATGAAATAAACGACGTGACAACGATGTGACGCTGCGATGCTCAGTGTCGGCTCACAGATGCAGATCCATTATACCCTGCTCTAATTATCACGGTGGATTGGTTTGGTTTCCTCGTCTTCCTCCTCAAACACGCACCTGCTTGCACACAAACATTTCCCTCCTTGAAAAGCCCTGAACAACTTGAGAGGCTGGAGAGAACTTCACCTCAGAGACCTGCTGTTGACAACGATCGTCTGTATTTACACTTTTACACAGAATCGTTGGGACCAACTGGAGACTTGTTCAGCAGGTGTTGGTCACAGCAGATGGTTTTTGAGCTGAGGATGTTTATTGTGTTTAAGTGCTAGTGAAATGTCAGGGGTGTGTTTGTTGTGGGGACAATTCACTTGCACCTCTTCTCCAGATAATACTTGACTTCTGGAGAAAACCAGAGATTTTGATTTCTAAGATGTGATGTTAGATGAAGTGCGAACCCACGGTGACGTCACCCATACGTGTGATCTTATATTTATCCTGCTCTCTTCTGCATGACTCACATTCAGGCTGAACGAAGCACAGCTTGCTATTACTATTATTACTGCAGACTTCAAAAGAAATGAGACGAATTATAATGTTTTCTTTATTGAAGTGAAAGACGTGTGTGTGCCTGTAGTTTGTGGACGTGGTCGCTGTCGTGAAAAAGGTCAAACTCAAGCATCATTAGAGGCAGAAAGATGCTCCACTGGCTGATTGCTTTGCAGAGACTGAATTCCCACAGAGACATTGTTACATGAGCAGGTTCTGCTCAGGACCTGGAGGATCGGTGGCGTTGGCCCTGTTGTTGTTCTGCTCGCAGCAGATAAAGTAGAAATTAAAGTCACATAAAATTGAACATTTTCTACAAACACAATCAGCATTTTTCCTGCTTTGCCAGAACAAAACACTGCTGTGAAATCTGAATATGAATGTGTGTGGATGTGGAAAACTCCTGCAGGCATCTGATGTTTCACATCATGGAAATGTGGCAAAAGGAAACTGAAGATATTTGTTTTTATTCATTTAAGGCCACATAATCTTTGGGCTTTGGTTCAGAACAGGGACGGGACTTTTTACTCAGAGTCAAGGATTTGTTTTTATACAGTTATGATACATTTATATGTTAAACTGACCTGTTGTCCATACGTTTCAATTGAGAGCAGGACGCTTGACAGGCATAGCAGGACATTTCCCCCCTCAGTTATATGTAATAACAGTTGTATGAAAGTCAGCCACCAGGAGGCGATCAAGATGCTTTTGGGGGCTGTAGGATGTAGTCTATTGATTGAAGCAGCAGCCTCACCCGGCTCAGAGACATGTAAGTACAAGCACAGTGGCTGCAGCAGTTCCTGAAGAGTTGTGAACCGAGCGGGACTCTTTCTCGAGTTCATCCCTCTGGACATGGACGTGTCTCGGTAGGAGAGGTGACCCAGAGCCCGGTCGTCACTGGCTGAGCTCCACAGGTCCTGTGATGGACGGGTCTCGGTAGGAGAGGTGACCCAGAGCCCGGTCGTCACTGGCTGAGCTCCACAGGTCCTGTGATGGACGGGTCTCGGTAGGAGAGGTGACCCAGAGCCCGGTCGTCACTGGCTGAGCTCCACAGGTCCTGTGATGGACGGGTCTCGGTAGGAGAGGTGACCCAGAGCCCGGTCGTCACTGGCTGAGCTCCACAGGTCCTGTGATGGACGGAGAAAACCTACAGAAGAACAACTGGTTCTCAACCTTCATGTCTGGTTTCTTCCACACATGATGGTTTCTCTGTTCATCAGATGAGAAGAATCCTGTTTCTCACTGTCTCAGCGTCCCTCAGGTGCTTTGACATGTCCACAACAGAGACACTCTGAGAGGATGCAATGGAGATCCTCACATTTATAAGACTGAATATTCCCGGGGGAAGAGCTGCAGCTCAGCCACTGATCAACCATTTGACAGCTTGTCCACTTTCTGATGTCCTGGCTCCACTGGTCTCGAGTCATTGAGCTCTGATGACCCTCATCACCCATTTGAAGCATTTCTCTTGCTGTACAGTTTCTGTTGGAAGGTTTACTTGGAAGATTTGCTTTCCAGTCAGGGTTTCCCTGAAGGGGTTTGTTTGTTTGTTCTTCTTAAACCAATCACAGTGCTCTCTGGTGACAGTAAGCCCGGTGACGGCGCCCGCTGCAAAATGGCGTTGGAGGGGAACTTGTTTTGGTGGAACATCAGCACACGGGGAGGAGATCCCTGTCGTTAAAAGGACTAATTCCCCAGAAAGATTAAGCAACGAGAACAGAGGATGTGTGTCGAGTGTGTGCGGAGCCACAACTCTTTGAGGTTGTCGGCTGCAGCTCTGAGGTTGTTGTCGTGTCCCGTAGCAAAAGGGATTTCGTAAATGGAAACAGGCCGGAAGCAGAAGGGGAGGAGAACGCCACAACAGACACGTGGCCCGGGCCCAAACTCATAGACATCTACACACTGTGAGTCAGTTTGTGTGGCGTGTAGGCTGGTCTGGAATCAGTTTGATAAGATTTTGCTATAAATACTAACTAATGTGATGATGGGGGAAACACACCTGCTCCTCACAAGTTTATACTCGTGCTAAAGTACCAGTATTCTAGTAAAATACTAGTATTTTAGTATCAAAATATTGTAGTTATTTATTTATTTGTTTGCTTGTTTATCTGCCGGGTTACTCAAAATATACTCAACTGAAATAGAAGCAGCTTAGATAACTAACACTGATCTGATTGTTTTTTATAGCCACATGCTGCTTTCAGTGTCTCCTGCCCGTCCTGTGTTACAGCTGCATTTACACTTCTAGTTAAAGAATGAATAATGTTCTCTGACATTATTACATGATATGTATTCATAAGCATATACATACACTGCCCTGGGTGTATCTTTAAAATATCCATTGTTATTGATAAATATGCAGTTTGGGGAAACCGTGGGTCGTCTGCTCGAGGTGTTTCCTTTTCTTAATGGTTTACTGTGTGGGAGGTTTAACTGGGTGAGATAATGAGGGCCCCTACAGGAATGTACTGGTTCCCATTCTTCCATATAGTCCTTAATAATGAATCACACTGCTTTAATTCAGCTCTATAGTGGCATATGGAGTCACGGTACACAGCACTCACTGGAAAACTCTGACTCTTTCACTGTGCTCTGACTCTTTCACTGTGCTCTGACTCTTTCACTGTGTTTTGACTCTTTCACTGTGTTTTGACTCTTTCACTGTGTTCTGACTCTTTCACTGTGCTCTGACTCTTTCACTGTGCTCTGACTCTTTCACTGTGCTCTGACTCTTTCACTGTGCTCTGACTCTTTCACTGTGCTCTGACTCTTTTACTGTGTTTGGACTCTTTCACTGTGCTCTGACTCTTTGGACTCTTTCACTCTAACCTGCATATCGTTGTGTTTACAAAATTACGGTTTCATAGTGAGGCTCAGGCTCTGAAACTGTCCCTGTCTTCAGTTATTATTTATTATATTTTTTGAACGTAGAATTTATTGGGTGCCTGCAAAACAGTTTATTTTGACTCAGCAACATTGATGCAAAGTTTTTCTATTCAAGCTTTTCTAGTTGACGACCTCATTATTCCCATAAATACACGAACACCAGGTCTCTCAGGGGTTTGTGATGTTGGCACTGTCCACGTGTGCAGCAGGAGCAGTGAGAGGGACAGTGTTGTTCTGGTGCAGCTCGAAATTGTGCTTACACAACTACACACACACACACACACACACACACACACACACACACACACACACACACACACACACACACACACACACAAAGGCTTACAAAGACTTTTTGATGAAAGAAAATCCCAGTTTAATTGCCTTGTTCACATTATTTGTCGACGTGTTGTACAGTAGGAGAGGAAATGGGCAGCACAGCAGCTTGAGGAGGTGACTAATGCCTGGGTGGGAGTCTTTTTCATCTCCTGTTTACAAGGTGACGTGTAAAACGTTGAGACAAGGCAACATGACCCAGTTCTGACTCCGTATGGGGCCCACGAATCCACCTCCTTCACAATCTGGACACGGTTTAGGTCTTGTTTCTGCTGAGCTACGTCTGCTGAAGTGAGACTCATGAAAGCAGAGGGAGGCGGTTGGGTGGGGGGGCGAGGTGAACAGCTCCACTCATTATTCCCCATTGTTTCAGCAGGTTGTGTGACACAGACAGCGGGGGTATGTCTGTGATGTGGAGCTAGAAACTACAGAAACGAAGATTCACACGCTAATGAATTATTGAATTGTTTCTCATTTCTACTCAAAAACACGAAATAGTCGACAAAATAACATTCTGAGGTAAAGAAAGGTTGAACACTTCTCCAATGAAGCAGTGTTTTGCAACTTTTGTAGTAAATGATGGAGTTTCTAGTGATGTCTTATGTTCCATAACTGTTTATTTTCACTGAGGCAGCGACAGAGTGAAGTAAATCTCTGGTTAACGATGTAAAACAAGGACGGACTGTTTCTGCTTGGAACAAAGACGACAAACGGCTTTGATCTCTGCTTGTCATCTACAGCGTAGAACACGAGACACTCCCACAGGCCGTTTCTCAGATGGTCTGTTGTCATGATTGTCCACTCGGGATAGCTTTGCTTGCTAGCGTCATTACTTGCTAGCGTCATTATGGTTTTGCTCATAGGTCAAAGGGCATGCAATAGGTCAAGCTGAGAGTGATCGCCCTCTAGTGGATCAGGAGACAAACTGCACTTTTAGCCTGTATATTTTAAATTCAAATAAGTGGTTACCATTATAATACGAACTTGGCCCCCACGTTCGAATGAATGTTTGGATTTTGAATTCCACCAGGGGGCAGGAGTTTATAGAAACGCATAATAACAATATTCAGTCTTTTGGTTCTTTAGCTATAAAATGCTCCACGTTTCTTTGGTGCTAAGCAGGAAACGTACCCTGAGTCTGTCGGCTGCTCTTCTGGAAAACAGTTTGATGAGAGCGCTGAGAACGAGCTGTGCATCAAACAACCCTGTCCCCTGCAAACTGTGTTTATACATCACACCCAATTATGTTTTGATAGCAAAACCTAATCACCTAATCGTTCAGAGGCTAAATTGTTTTTGAGCGAGTGAAACACTTCATTAATGAAATGCACTGGGATCAGTGGGACGTCCTTCTGGTGGATGACGGTCGTACAGAAAGCTCGTGGACTTTAGTCTGTCGTCAAGAGCAGGAAACAAAAGTCACGGACTGGAATCAAAGTGAACATATTAAACACCTCCTGTGGGTTTTTGCTTTTTGTTGATCACGTTCACGGAACCGTGTCAAAAAGGAAGTAGACATAAAATCCTCCTTTACAAAAAGCTCATGACTAACGCTCATCATCAGCTTCAAGGTGGAGACGACTCCAGATTCTGTTCTCCACAGCTCACTGCTTTGCCCCCTCCTGTTTGTATGCACGGTCCGTGTGTTTGCTCCGTTCAACTTAATCTCATTGGAATATACTCGGGCTCTCTTTGTAATTGTGAATCTTCTCAGGTACCATCTCCTCCCAACAACAACACAAGCAAAGCAAAACGGCTCCTTCATCTTTTTTCCTCTAAACCCGTCATCATGTTTCTCTGTGGTTTGGTGGAGAACAACTTCCTGTGGCAGGTTTGTCTTGTAACTTGTGCACTGACGGTAAAACACAGACCGACTCTTACAGGAAATACCAACTTCTGCCAATGAGCTAATGATGACGACGGTGCTTTGTTCAATTAGCCGTGTTGCCACAGGGAGTTAATTGTTCTGTCTGACTCTGCGTTTTAGATCCACTTTCTTTGCCCGAGGTCGATGAGCTTTTTTCCCACTTGGGCCTTTTGACATTGTGATGAAGGTGCTACTCCTTCAAAGTGACGATTAAATATAACCTTTAAAATAATCCGTCAACTTCTTAAAGGTCCAGTGTGTAAGAGTCAGGTGAAAGGGAGGTGTTCAGCTGCAGCATGACACTTCACCACTAGATGATAACAACTTTTTATGTCATTAATTTATCCAGAAACACCTTTAATTCTGAGTGAGTCGTTGTCTCTACTAATGCTCGTTACACTTTTTAGAAACGACAGAGGGTGAAGTTGATACCAGAGTATTTTATTCTTATGAACTTTGGCTTGTATGGTATTGTTTTATGTCTGAAGGAGTTTAATTAGCTCTTAGATGTTTGTGGACCCTAAAGGAAGTGATGCAGCTCCCATATGGGGACACTGCTCTTTTCCCATTGGCTCACAGACCTGGGGCCCCTCTATGTGAGGTCCTTGTCAGTCTCGGCCCGGCCCCTCTGGCCCCGCACCAATTCCTGAAGTCTGTGTTCGGAGGCACTTTGACGTCCCTCTTCCATTTGATGAACACTTCCTCCAAGGGAAACACCTCTAACCCTGTTTACTGCCTCACGAGCCTCACTGAAACCAGAAGGCGTCTCTCATTGTTGTACAGACGTGGAGACGAGTTAAACTTAGCAACACGAGTGTTTTCCTGCTCGTTGAGTCTTTGTCGGGCTGCTGCCGAGGCGAAGGTGGCATCAGGTTCTCTGCTGCTGAGGCTCGTTGAAATTCACAGACTGTCAGAGGCTCTGCTGGTCCCGTTTCCTTAGTAACAGCAGAGAGATGGATGGGAATCGAGGAATGAAGGACACCACTGGTCGGACTCCCACGTCCCGAGAAATCAGTCCGTCATTAAACGGGGAAAAAAAACCTTTCAACATAATGTCGTGAAACATCATCTGCTGAGAGTCTGACTTGGTTGGAAACAGGTTTTCACAAGTGGCAGGAACTTTGTAACGAGAGCAAAAGAAAGAAAAGATGGTTTATTTCAAAAGGAACCAGTAAAAAGAAAAGTGGTGTCATTAAACAGTCAGTGTTGTGACACGATGTGAATTAATGGATCAAGCTAAGTTTTGCTTTCACAGGTAACGAGGCAGATTATAAATGAGGGGAAACATTATTTTGACTTGTAAAAACCTCAGATCAACAAAGAGACAACATGCATTCTTTGAAAGTGGTGTTCAGTCATCACTCTTCATAATCACTGTCAAGCAGCAGGGGGTTGCAATTATTATTAACTCTGAATCATGAGGGTGAATGTACGTTATATTAGTCGCTTTTCAGTTTACATATATTTTGTGGTCAGTTTTAGTTTGATGTATTTTATTATGTTTCCACAGTGTTTGCTTTCTCTGTTTTGTCACATCAAATACCAACCCACCCACTTCTCCTTATCTGAAGTCGGGTTGGGGGGGGGGGCACTAGGCTAATCGGGCTGCTCAGAGCGTCCCTGTCCTTTGCGAAGCTGTCCAGCTGCTCCTGAGTCGATCCCAGGTCAGTCTGGATAATAATCCCTGCAGCAGTTTCTGGGTCCACCTCGGGGTCTCGACGTGCCCAGAGGCCCTCAGAGGAAGGAGCCCGGGAGGAATCCTAATCAGAAGCCCAGACCTCCTCGACGGGGCCATGTCCATGTGAAGAAGCAGCGGCTCTACTCCCGGCTCCCTCCTGATGTCCGCACTCTTCACCCCGTCTCGAAGGTGGAGGCCAGACGACCCTGAACTCAGGACGGGAGCTGAGGGCTGGAGAGTTGCTCAACTGATAAATTGAAAATCTTTATAGAACGTTTTGCTTTTAAAGACTAATAAAGTTAAAGTTGAACTATAAACGTATTACTATAGGTTCCACTTTGTCCATTTAGCTTTGTTCCTGAGCCGTGTATCCTATCACATGATCTCGATGATGCAAAAGGTTTTTTTAAGGTTTCTGACTTAAAACTGTTCTTTCTTGACCTTTTGACCTGCACCAGATCAGTAATCAGTTTCATTACAAACTCAATTTAGAGGTTTTCTGAAGCTTTTTACTTTGAACATCAGAAATAAGGCCAAAGTGTTGGAAAGCAATCAACACAGGGCAAAATCCATTAGTGATCTGTAAAACACAAAATATGAAAAGTTGAAAAGAAAAGAAAACGTTTTTGGGCTGAATCTTGTTTCTTGAATAAATAAGTGACAGTAGGTCGCCACCTACCATTTTCTTTTCTTAAATGGATATTGTTTTATTCAAACTCACAGACACGGTGTCTGACATTCTCTGTAAAGTGTTTGTCGGACGGTGAAGCAGCTCCACCCACACAAGTGAAGGCAACACTGTGAACGCCCTGCAGGAGAGACCGTCTCCGAACAAGCAGCATTATCCCCATTTTTAAATACCATTATTATGTCTTTCCTTGTGTGACAGGCTTCCGTTGGATGACAGACGGTAAACACACAATTCAGGCAGATTAATGATGGCTTCACAATTAAAACGGCAATTAAACACTTTAACTGTGTAACACATTTGCACAGTCAGAGGAAAACAAGAACTTCATTGAGGTCAGAGACTCACTGATTAAATGTCTGATTTTAAATGTTGACTGAATGGAATTATCACTCTACGTCAACCTGAATCTGTGGTTTGAATTAAATAGAGTAAATATCGAACAGAAAGTAGTGAGAAATAAGATTAAGATATAGAAATATAAAACTAGGATTCTGAAAAGAAACATAACATATTATTATCGTGAATTCACATCTTTTCTATCATTTGTATCCTGTAAAATAAAAGTGTCTCCTATCGGCCGAGCACTAAATGCATTGATTTGTCATGATTAGTTTTGACAGTATAATTGGAGCTCACATCTCTTGTCACTCTGGAATAGATGAGCGTATTTAATCTGTTTACATTTTGTGTCCAATCACTTCCCCTCCATTCATATGCATATTGCGACACATCACCGTCACCTCTCTGCCCTCGGCATAATTGTTTATCTCCCATTTCCCCCAAAAAACCCTGTTTATCCGCGGCCCTGCTGACGTCAGAGCAGCAGAAAACAGAACAGCAAAGAAATGGTTTCCACTTAGGAGGGGGGGGTGTGGGGGCTCCCATTCACAATATGACAACCATGTTTTAAATTATGTCAAATCCCAGCACTCCCCTCCCTCTGCTGGAATGTCTCCTTTAGCACAGAGGAATTTTATTGCCCTACCTACCCTCTGCTGGGGTGTCAGCGCGGGACAAAACCCAGCGCTGACCCCATGGGGGCATCTGCTCCGCTCACCACCTAGATGCACATTGTGTCTCTGGAATAACTTCGCTGTTAGACGTCACGAGTCATTGTCTCGGGCGTTTTTTGTGTCTCGGGGACAAAGCGTGAAAGAGAGAAAAGAAAACAACCCAGATGCCTCCTCTGAAATGCCTCGGCTTGCCCCCTTTTATAATGCAAGTGGGGGTCAGCTTTGTTCCAGTGCGGTGATAGTTGTCGTTTTAGAGAAACCAACTTTGAAAGCACATACCTATGTCTTGTAATTAGGTTAGCCCTAATGTCCCCCTCGGTCTGGACCCACGGTGGCTCCGTCCTCTCGCAGGGACTATTTTCACTTGGCATAATTATACCAGTTAGAATCAGGCGCAGGAGCCAAGTAATCATCTTCTCTCACTGAGCACCAGTTGCCACAAGCTCCAGGCAGCACAGGCTGTAATTAAGGGATTTTTAAACAATGGGCTTTCACCACACAAATATCAGTTTTGTTTTTCTCTCGTCTGCTTTTTGTAAATATCATTTGCTCGTGTGACAGAAAAACTGCAAGACAAGAACTCATTGTCTTTCAAGAGGCCCTTTGTGGCCTCATTTAAAACATTATTGTAATCAGGGACGGAAGATGTTTTTAGACCCTTGAAGGAAAAGAACCAAAAGAATACTAATACAAGTGAAATGTGTTCTACCTTCAATATTATATGTAAGAAAAGTAATATCAGTAAACTGTTGAAAAAAGTGTTCCACAGAAAAATGGCCCCAATGACTTGTATATATATTCTTAACTGTTAAGTTCTTCTAACATCTTTTTATTTAAAATATGGATCTGCAATTTAAATAACTTCCTACCTACAGCTGACAGAGAAAAACAAGTTTGCCCCTGAAATGTATTTGAATGAATTTCTAAGCATTGTAAAATGTGCCTTAAAGTTATACTTATGTACAGCACATATGTAAAGTTACTTCTCACCACCTGAATGTGTCAAATGAAGGTCAGCAGAGCAGGAAGGGAGTTTCATGAGAACAGCAGTTTGTGTTCTGCTGATTTCATCTGACTCAGCGATCCTGTGTCACTGTTCTGTAAACATTGTAAGAATACATGTGATTTTGTTTGTCCCACACGCAAATGTGTTTTCTCTGGAGTGACAGCCGATTGGTGAGAGTTGTTTCCACACCTGGAAGCAGAGAAACATCTGTTCCCTCCAGCGATGTCCTCGAAAAGCTTCTTCCCACAGAACTACATGAAGGAGAAACTACGAAATCCTTCCCTGTAACCACTCGAGTGAAATGTTTTATTACTCTATCTGCATAGAAATCCAATTTTTGGGCGCACATGCCTGTTTTTAATTTCCTGCATGCGACACACGGCCAATTGTAACAGCATCTTATTTGCCTGGATCTGTGGCTGCGAGGGCGACCAGATGTCTGAGGGTCTGTGTCTCTGCGGCAGGTCGGGGATGAACAGGATGTTGATAAACCAACAGACCAGGAAACCGTGACTCCTGCTTCTCCTCCACGCTGCTCTCGTGTTTTCATTATCGCTCAATGCTACATCCACACGGATATGTTTTCGTTTTTTAAGATAAAAAAGATCTCCGTCCAAAGGAGCGTTTTAGAATCAGTAGTTGTCTCCGTCACGTACACTGGTCGTGTGCCAGTGAGCAGGATGTCTGGTTAGATGTCTGGTTAGTGAAAATATCCGCAGGTAGGACGAGGGATTTGTTTTTTCCTGAACTGACGACGAGGTGGAACGGTTACTTACAGTAAGATTTGAAAACGTTGTGCAGACGACGACTCTCCCTCTGAGTTTTGGATTTAAAACAGAGGAGGCAGCGTCTCCAAACTTGAACTCCAGGGTCTTGTTGCCATGGTGATGTAGTATTGTGGATGTAGCTCATTGAGGAGGCCGTGCATATGAAAAGAGAGAGAGGTCGGTTTCGAACAACATGACTGTCCCTGCCCACGTATTCCTGCACGTCCTCCACGTCGGCACGAGGATGTTGTGAGGATGCTCCTCTGAAGAAGAAGCAGCAGCATTTTAATCAGCGATGGTCCGACTTCCCAACTTGCAAAGTTTAGTTTGAAAAGTTCTGCCAGTGTGGAAATCTCCTCTAATTGGCTGCAGAGGCTCCCACGGTTCCCTGTGGTATCGCTCCGTTCACTCTTCCTCTTCCATATCCGTGGATAAGAAGACGAGCACTCATGCATTAGAAATGAATAAATGAGTTTGGACTACGGACAAAAGGATCCTTCTGTCTGACGTTGATCGTAAACGAGACCTCAGTCTACCCCTTCAGGACTCTCCTTCTCTTTCCCCTCATCCTGCCTTGTTACTCTCACCTGTCTCCGCCTGCCTGGCTGTTCCTCTCCCACGGCGGTGAAGCCATCAGGCGTGCACATGTGCCAACGATCCGGGGGTTTCCTTATCTGCAGGCCGCTCACCTACAGGCGAGCCGGTGAAGCAGACACACGGCCACAGACACAAACAAACAGCAGCAGCGATGGCGGCGGGGCCTGTCCTTCGCTCTTATCGGGTCATTGGATGAATCCTTCAGCTGCACGAGAAGTTGGTTTCATGGCATCACGGAGCGAGGGAGAGGAGGGAGGGAGGCAGATGAACAGAATGTCTCGACACAGACCTGTAACGGCCCTTTCGTTGTGCCCAATAAAAGCTGTGATATATGATCATGTGTCCTCCAGGTGTGATTCTGACTCCCATCACTCTGACAGCTCATTCTCCCAGTGTGAGCCACAGAGGGGGGGAGGGGGGAACAACCCCAACTTGGAACTGCATGTTTCTGTTTCCTGTTTGAGTTTGTGTCGGGTGAATGTGTAGATAACGGGCTTGTTGACAAAATGTCACTGGAGCTCATCAGATATGGATTTTTGGGAGACGATGCAGATATTAGGAATAAAAAAATCTGTCATACCAACACATCAGTGGAGGGATTCAACAAAAACAAATTGTTATGATTAGTAAGATGTTATCAAACCCTCCTGACAAGGAAATATAATTGAGGCTTGATATAATCTTTTTTATGAATAACTTTAAAAAAAGGAAACACAAATGCTATTAGATATTTAGAACTTGGAAGTGTATGCATCTATTCTACATTGTTTATTGTGTTTCTTCGTATAAACGCATATCGGCAAACACTGATACCAACATGTCGACCAGTCTCTGGTAAATATTCCAGCTTTTGATAAAACGTGGCATCTATATTGATGAGCCTTGTTTGGAAATCATTATTTTTTAACTTGAATCTTGTCTGAAATACACATGAATATTTAAATTGAGATGATGTCAGAGCTGTTTTCAAGTCTCATGCAGCAAAATCGAAAATCCGACCTCGAGTCCTGTCGGGCAAACGCAGTCGTTCTGCTGCCGGAGTGCTCACTGTGAAAATAACTCAGCAGCGTTAATGACGTGTTCCGCTCCATAATGCAGACGCCCAATGAAGACATCTTCAAACTGTGAGAACTATGAAAGTAGTAACAAGGTCAAAACTTTAACTGTACGTTTTGCTTTCAAGTGTCAAGTTAAGTCAAGTCAAATCTTCCGGGAGTCCAATCTAAATGACGGAGGCAGCAGTGAGAGGGCAGCTTGTCCGTCGTCTCCTGAGAGACGTGCATGAGACAAGCTACCCAATGGACCAATCACAGCTGCTATGGTCTTGGTTTAGTTCCATGCGCGACAGCTAATCAGAGCGCAGGATGAAAGAGACCAGACCAACTAGTTGATGGTTTCTCCTGGTGAAGAAGGTGGAGGGTGTGGCCTCCTGTCATGTTGTATGATCAAAACGACTCTGGATCACAGGACCGCAAGTCGTGTAGCGTGTGTACTGCATCACGATCCGGTGACTTTAAAAGTATATAGGCCTTGTCTTGATCTTTATAGCGTGTGATCTGTATTCTTCAGTACCCATCTGCGTGCCTGTCTTATCTGTTTCATTTACTTCAAAATGTAGAATGAGGACTGTGAATAAAAAGGTGCTCTGATCAGCATCTAAATATTCTGTCTTCAGAACTGATGTGAGACGGGTTTGATCCCTTTTATGTTCTTACAGTAATTTATGCCTGTGCCTCTGAGCAAGGCCTCTAAGCTCTGAACAAAGGCCTCTGTTGAAAAACACCAAAGTCAGAGAAGTACAACTAAATCTGTCTCTCTCAGTGCAGGGGAATCAAAGAGACTGCTGCAGAGAGGAGGTCAAGCGCCGCTGCAACTCTCTGGGAAAAAGCTGCAGAGTTATTGACAGTGGGTGGAAAAGTTTATCTTCACGTCAACACAAGCAGTCAACAGAGAAGCTAAAGGTCAAACCATCCTGAACACCACAGAAACAAGCTTTTGGCTCAGGGGCTCTGGTTTGCTCAAGGTAAAGTAAAAAGAAGTCAAACTCACGAAGTAAGAACAATGTTACTTTAAACCTTTTATAGTATATATAAATATATAACCTTTTATTTACCAACTACAGTAACGTGTTACATTGAGCATCATTAACCAACCAGTGGTTCTCAGTTGTCTGTGTCAGATGCGTAGGTTGGTAAATTTGTGTTTTTGAATCACAGACTGGCTGCCCTCACACTTGCAGATGGCCGCTAGCTAACGTGACTAGCATCCTAGCCAGGGTGTTATTGGTCTAACAGCCCGATGGTGAGCAGGTGACAGGTGTTTCTTCTTAGAGACGTGGAATAGGGGGTCGAGTGTTAGCGTGTTTCATGTTGGGATGACTGACGATCAGAGCTGGAGACGTCTCTTTCTGCAAGTGTCTGGAGGACCGACTGTTTCACAGCGAGGGAACATGAGGGAACATGAAGGAACATGAGGGAACAGAAGGAACATGAGGGAACAGAAGGAACATGAGGGAACATGAAGGAACATGAGGGAACAGAAGGAACATGAGGGAACAGAAGGGAGAAACAGGTCCGTGTGTCATAGAGGGAGTGAGACTTCATTTTCTGTTCAGGACGACATCTCTATGTTTTCATTAAAAGTTTCTGGAGGCTTCTATATTAATGTTTAAAGTTGTGTGTATAAGTGTGTGTGTGTGTGTGTGTGTGTGTGTGTGTGTGTGTGTGTGTGTGTGTGTGTGTGTGTGTGTGTGTGTGTGTGTGTCAGCCCTTTCAGTTGAGGATCTGACTCCTTCCCCTGTAGAAGCTGGAGTCCAACCCGATCTCTCTCCTCCTTCCTGCTGCCGTCTGAATTACAGTTTTGCCGGCTGGAGGTGTTTAATGTCTGCTTCATGTGAAGGCATCAATATTTATGAACGTCATTGCTATTCACACAGTGTGGGCACGAAGCGTATCCCTGCTTCTGCATTGACCTTCGATGGAGACGTTCATCATGCAGTCCTCCAAACTTTCACAGCTTTGTCTGCCTGCTCTCACTTTTCTGTATTATTATCTCTCACTTGCTCCGGTGTTCTCGCCTCTTAAATCTGGAGTCACGGCTTCTCGTCCTCCGAGAGCAGCCTGACATGGAAGAAGAAGAAGACGGAGAGAGAGAGAGAGAGAGAGAGAGAGAGAGAGAGAGAGAGAGAGAGAGAGAGAGAGAGAGAGAGAGAGAGAGAGAGAGAGAGATGAGCTGTCTGTAATGAGGCGAGAGATCAGGAGAGAACAGTTCACATTATTGCAAATGACAGCTACGCCCCCTAACCTGATATTACAGGCAGCTGTCGCCCTCTGGAGAGTTTGAGGAACTCGGCTTCTCGCACTCGAGCTTCTTGCAGATTTTTGTGAATAAATACATTTTAAACCGTTCTTCTCTGTTGCACGTGTTTTAGAAATGTGAGAGAATAACGGGAGAATGGATTTTCTGTTTTAGTTTTTATTCTTTGTAATTACGCTGACGGGGGGTAATAGTGCACATTGAACAAGTTCCACATCTGGAACACTTTCACTCAGCTGATCATCATCATAATAAAGACACATTTTAAATGTTTTTTCGTGAATCGCAACCATGGTTATAATTTATAGACAAATTTACAGAGGTTTGGGTGTCATCTAATATTGTTGTATATGATTAGATGTATAATATAAAAAAAGTGAAGCATTTATACAAGAAATGATAGTTTTAACTGTCAGCTGACGTGGATTGTGGTTTGTTACACATGTGTTGTTACTGGTTGTGATGTGGAGCAGCCTGTTTCCTCCGGTCCTCAGATGAAGGACAGAGCGATGTCAGGACATTGGATTATTGTGTTACTGTTATTGGTAAATAACTAAATTTACCGTTCATGTTGAGCAGCCTTACTCATCATGTCCTGGGATGAGGGTAGTTATGATCCTCCTCCTCCTCCTCCTCCTCCTCCCTCTCCATCGTCCCTTCAGGTGTTTGAGTTAAGAATAGAATTATTGATGATATCAATTAGGTATTTGATATAATAATGTGTGGTTATGTATATATTGAGCTGCCTGTCTGGGATCCTCCTGTCCTCCTCCTCCTCCTCCCTCTATGTCTCCTCCAGGTTAAGGACACATGATTATTGATGTAACTATATGTGGTTATGTATAAACTGAGCAGACCATCTCATCCTGAGGGGATGAAGTTAGGGATTTGGGACCCTTCCTCCTCCTCCTCCTCCTCCTCCTCCCTCTCCTCCTCCTTCCCTCCTCCTCCTCCTCCTCCCTCCTCCCTCTCCTCCTCCTCCCCTCCCTCTATGTCTCCTCCAGGTTGAGGACACAGGATTATTGATGTAACTATACGTGGTTCTGTATAAACTGAGCAGACCATCTCCTCCTGAGGGGATGAAGTTAGGGATTTGGGACCCTCCTCCTCCTCCTCCTCCTCCTCCTCCTCTGTCCCACCATGTGTCCAGGCAGGAGGAAGGAGAGGGCAGGCTGACGTCACACAGGGTTGGCCTTGTCGTTTATTAGACAGAGGAGTCAAAGTGCCAGAGCTTCACACTGTAGCTCTGTCCAGAGGCAGAGGGGATGTCCTACTGACTCGGCCCCAGCAGCAGCAGCTCTCTGACCCAACCAGACAAAACACTGAGTGACAACAGTGTGCTTCACCTCACCTCCAACCAGACGACTTTGTTTTTTAACTTTTTGAAACTTTGACGCGCCGCCTCCACGTCCGCGTGAAGTTTTGAATGAGCCGGGTAACGCGCGCGCCCTCACCCTCCACTTCGTTCTCCTCTTCCTTCTGACCTGTGACGTCGGGACAAAGTTCGTCTGTCCCGTTAAGACTCGTGATGGCTGCGCTGTCACTCGCGCTGCTGCTCGTGGGACTCGTCGTCCGGACTTCAGCTGACAAGGTGAGTGGCACTTCGCCTTGCGTGCGTGCGTGCGCGTCTTTCTCTCTGCGCAATCGGAGCGAGCACGACTTTTCACTTTTTTTGTGTTTGCCTGCGTCCAGGAGGCGCACAGTGCGTTCCTCTGTGGAGACGCGTGAGTTCAGCGCGTTACGTAACACGTGCAAACCAGAGGCATTTTTGTTGAAGTTGTAAAGTGAGCTGCTGCTGCTGCTGCTGCTGCTAATGCTGCTGCGCACCTCAGCCTCACACTGTGATTCCTGCTGTTCCTCCAGCTAACGGGCTCTTTCTCCCCCCTCTCCCCATCTCCCCACCCCAACAGGCTGGTGAAGCTGACCGAGAGGGTGAGTTGATCATTTCTCCCTCTGGGGCTTTGCTATCACATCCCAACGTTGTGAGAAAACGTTGCTCCTGGAAAGTACAGGAGGACACTGACATCCAAGTGGGAGGGGAGAGTGTGAGAGGAGCCCACCACTCCCCCTGCACACACACACACACAGACACACACACACACACATACACAGACACACACACACACAAATATTACACGAGCAAACTGCTTCGAGGGCTTTGTTATACAGGAAAGAAAATTCCACCTCTAAATCCCGCACATCTGTTCTCCATTGAGCGCCTCTGAAGTAAGTGAGCTGCTACAGTGTCCACGTAGGATCCTTTTACATCCGCCGTTATCTCCAGCACCTCGGGGGCCTCCACGCAGGAAGATGACACTTGGCCGTGGAGCACTTTTCGGTCTCCTGCCGCCTGCGGCCGGCCACTGTCGGCTGTTATCAGCCCTGGAGAGCAGCCACTTCCACCAGTCAGGGTGGTTTTTCTGTTGTTCTGCGAGTTAAAGCCAGTGTTTCTTATGTAAGAACCGTCAGAAGAAGCGATTTCTGTGACTTTAGGTGGATGTTGTTAGTTTCATCCGGTCTGACTCGGTGGACAAATTGCTAAACTTGAGGTATTTCCCCCAAAAATCGAGCAAAAACGTCCCGAGGAAGTTCGTACTGACCAGTTTCTAACCCCCGGAGTTCAGTTGGGCCACATTGACCTGGGATCCCGTTCCCACCACAAGCACACCGCTCCAGAATTGATTCATTCTTCTACTGGGACCACCTCCTCTAAAGAAAAGCGTCAGCTCAGTGGTCTGTGCCGGTGTTCGGTGTGCTCTCCACACATGATTTGCAGTCGGGGTCTGATTTAACCTGACTAAACTGTTTGAAAACACCACAAGAGAATTTGTGTCTTTCACATATTTTCTCCTGCTTGTGTTGAAGTTTCCTTCGAGTACAAACTAAATCCCCAACTGGTCCCAACCTGTTGTTTAAAACCTGCACAGAGAGTCTGTCCCCCCGGAGCCAGAACACCAGCTGTGTTAGATCCATAATGAAATAAACCTCCGTCTCAATTACACTTGAGAAAAGATGTCAGTTTACACAGTTAAGAAAACTCCCTCAGCTGCTCCGTGGTCTGTCTGCAGGTCGGTGCCCAGTGGACCGTCCTGTGCTGCAGCAGCCGACGTGTGTAGCGTCACACTGAGAGATGTTTCTCACCAATTTCCCGTCCAACGATTCCCTCTTGAAGTCTGTCACAGCACAGCGCTCCGTCCTCTGGAGACACTGTCATGTCCCCAAGACAACAACTGTCGCTGCCACGTTTGTTATGATGAAGTCTGCTGCTCGGCTGCAGCATCGCTCTGAGCTCTGAACGTCTCTTTTTACTCTCTGGGATCATTCTGTCCTTATATCATGAAGTTCGATGTGTCTTGTTTTTTAATCCACTTTTCACGCAGTGGAATAAGTCAGACAATCGACCAATCGAGGCCATTTAATGACCGGCCAGATGTGCAGAGGTGTGAAAGTGGACCGGGATACAAACTGTGGTTTTCTCTTTCAGGTTAGAAAGAGGTTAGACTTAGACTTAGCTAAACACACCTTCATCCTTGGAGGTCAGGTGACGTCTGGGTGAAGTCTTTGTGGTTCCCATCACGTTGAGGTGATGCATCACTGACTCCTGTTGTCTGAGGACAGATGTGTGTGTCACAGCTGTGTAGATTTCAGTCTTGTGGTTGTTGGATTTTATCGATTAAGGTCTGAAAAGAGAGAGCTGCCATTTTGCACTGACGCTCAACAGTCATGCAGATGGAGAAATGCATCGCATCGGAGGCTGAGAGACGAATTTCTCCTCCAAGCGCTTGTAACGGAAGTGACAGACGACAGTTTCTAATGTGTTGTTTGCTTGTAAAGCGTCTCTGCTCACTCTGCTGAGTGCGGTCAGATGGGCCTGAGGACAGACGGATCATGGACCAGAAACGAGTCGCAGTCGCAGCTTTTAATCAATCTAATGAAGCGCTTCACATTCGTCAGACCTCAGAGAACAAGAGACAGAGGACAGTGAAGAATAATCCAGATAAATAAATAGAATTGTCTGTTCAGGGGAAAGTGGGCGGGGTCTATACCACGGATCACCACAGACGTTAAAGCGCTTTATAAATGACCACATGGTGGCGCAAGCACACATTTTCTCACCTATGACTCAACGTTCCACCAAATTTGGCAGAATTCTCCTTCACCAATAAGCAAACAAACAAATAAACTTTTATTATTGTAGACGCTACTTCACACCTGGAGGGATTTTTACTTATGAGTTCTGTCTTCAAGCTGCAACAAAGAACTGGGAATGGAAATAGACGTGTGGCTCACGGGCATCTCAGACACAATTTAATCTTTTATATTAGATTCAAAATGAACATTTCCTTTCAGTGCAAATGCAGTAACACTTTAATAAAGGTAAAAGTTCTCATAACTCCTGTTAAGTGTTAAAAAGTGGTGAAGTTGCTTTTTTCAATTAGTCTCAGATGACATTCTGTTAATTCTCCAAACAGCGAGCGAAGCCTCCGACATGTGATTTCTTGTCAGTGGCGTCTGTAACCATGGCCACGGAGACGGTGAATAACCACAGTCTGTGGCCTCGTCTTTTCTCCCTGGACAAAAGACGTCATGGTGAAAAGACTGAGGAAATGACAGGCACAGTAAAGTCTACTCTGAAGCAAGAGCAACAGTTGCTTTCTTTTTTCCCTCAGCGACAATGAAGACATGCCACTGGGCCTCGGAGTTAATAACTTCTTAGAATAATTTGAAGGTTGGACTAGAGAGTGCTGTGTGCGGACTCAGTGTATTTCCTCTTTCTCTTCTTAGCTTCAGGCACAGACACAGAGAGAAGTCGCTGTTATTCTCTGGTTCTAATTTGACCAAGATAAAAGGATTTCAATCCGTGGTTCAGGTTTGTAAATGTTACATTTTTCCCCCGAGGAGCAAATCTCTTGAATGCTGCTGCAAGACAATAACAGGGGTCTTTTATTTTTGCCCGTTGAATGCTTTTAATGTGAAGGAAGTTTCCTTAGCATTGACTTCATACACTCATGAAACCGTGTGAAGAGTTTAACAACTAAACTGTGAAGATGTATTTAATGAGATAAACCAAACCTGAACCTATGAAAGCACAGAATAGAGATTCGTCTTTTACATTTCATGAAATTAGAACTTTAATAAAAGTAGAGGGAGGTTTTTCCAAAGTCAAACTTCGATATCAACGTGTTGTTGTGCCCTTATTGAGGAGACATAACTTTTTGGTGTCAGAGTTTTCAGGAGATTGCAGGTGTGAATGTACAGAAATGAGATTTTATTAGACCTGGGCTAATTCTCGGCTTCTCTTTGACCCTTGGCTCTCTCTATATATATTTTTCATCCTTTTTTAAATCTATTCCACCAACTTGCTCACAGAAAGCACAGTGTTACATCACGTGTTGCACAAGCTTTTCAGGTGACGATATCAAACAACTGACTCTGTGTCTTCCACGTCTGCAGAGGGAGTTAAGTTAACATGATGTAACTGAGGTATTTGCTCTGTAAAAGCCAGTGTTGAGTGTTTATGTGTTTTCTGAAGCAGACACGTGCCTGCAGTCTGCTGCGGCTGTGGCGTTCCGACAGACGAGCTCCAATCTGCTGAAGTCAGTGTGATCGAGCTGCTTCCATCCCTCAAACTCTATAATTCTATTCATATCGTCGCTGAATCGTCTGTGACATCTGCACATTTCTGCTCAAAAACCTGTCAAATCCGTGTTTTTTTTTTAACATCACATGTCTGGAGCATGTGCTCTATGATTTGTCAAGCGTGTCATTTCCTAAGACGTATAATTTGAGTTTCAGCTTTGACACATGCTCGAACATCTTCCAGTCAAAACCTTACAAGATAATTACACGGCTCCGATGTTCACGGTGCATTATCTCCCAGCCGAAGAGGTTTCGAATGAGCCGCAGCTCAGAAAGCAAACACAGCTCGGGTGGAAGTTTCCTTTTAAAACTGAGCCCACAGATTTTTTTTTCCCTCGTCCAATAGTTGACCCTCAAATGTGCCAAAGGCCTGCGAGAGTTAATAATGATTAATATCCAGAATACCGAGCAAAGTATTTACCTCTGGAACGCTGGTGTTTCTGCTGCTCGCTCTGTAACGGCAGTGATTGATGATGGTGACATCAGTGATCATGGGAAGAAGCAGGAGGAAAGATGTGGTGGTAGAACCAGTGCCGGACGATGGGAAATCAATCAATATTTTATACATATCATTCATCATTCATCATTTCAAACGTCCTACTGGTGATGCTTTGATTCTGAGTGTTGGTGGGAGACAACAAGCAATTTAAATAATGGCACCAGCGCAGCCTTGTAGGATTCCACTACAGATATAAAGTACACAACATCTCATGTTCTTCACATCACCTGTACATTTCAACTAAACAATAAGTTGTGCAGTTGTGGGAGGTTATGTTTGTGTGTTTGCTGCAGCATTGAAAGTGTCATGGTTGTGTTCCACAGACCAGTGGAGGAGCCGCCTGAAGGAGTACGGCCTGGTCACTCCCTTCAGCACCGACTCCCACGGACACTACCTGTCACACCTGCTGTCGGCCTCTCACAAGCAGCGTGTCAAGAGGGAGGCGTTTCCCTCCGCTGAACCCGAACAGAAACTTTTCTTCAACATCACCGCCTTCGGGAAGGAGTTCCACCTCCGCCTGCGCCCCAACAACCGGCTGGTGGCCCCCGGCGCGATGGTGGAGTGGCACGACCACACTCAAGCAACCGGGAATATCAGCGCAGGTGACGGTGCCAACAACACCGACGCCAGCAGCGGGACGGAGAGGATACTGCGACGCGAGCTGCTGAAGACGGACTGCACCTTTATTGGAGACATCTCAGACGTTCCCGGAGCCTCGGTTGCCATTAACAACTGCGACGGACTGGTAAGTCCTCCTCGGCCATAAAGCTCCTTCCTCTCCCACCCCCTTCCAACCCTGTCTTTTCATTGCAAAAGTGCCATGACCTTATCAAGTGACACTCAGGAATTTGAGATGTCTGTAACGCCAAAGTTAAGCATTTCTTTACGTCAGCACTTTGTTCTTGGACATATTCTTCCGGCGAGCAGACGGAATAGGTTTTTTGTACAGGAGTTTGTCACGGGTGAGTGGCCATCCATTGCTCCCACAAACGGGTTTTTCCCCCCCCAACCTCTTCCCAACATAAAACACAAGTCTCCTTTTGTGCTCCACAAAAGTCTGAAGTCCTATCCTCCCCATCACCCCTCATAAAACACTTGAACGGCCATTGGGAAATGACCTGGGCCAACATCTCTTAGATTAGTCCAGAGAAACCAAGCAGAATCTCAGTCGGCCAAAAGCAAAGCTCTTCAAACAAAGTTTTCTTCTGCAGATGTTTGAAAATCAAAACAAAGGATTTACCGTAACTCCCGATTTACTGATAGGAACATCGGAATCAACACGCTGAAAAGATCAAGCTGCTGTTGTTTTATCTTTTCATTATGAAAACAGTTCTTCTGAGGAAACCGTCCTGTTAACAAGTACAGTCTGTGGAGCTGTGGTGAGATATTGCTTTGGTGCTCTTTACTCCTTAAGAGGAACCAGGTGTGGTCGGCCTGCTGTGAGGATCTGCTGAGCTGCAGTGTTCGTTTCCCCCTGAAGGGCGAGAGCTGCTAATGATGGAGGGAACAGTTTGATCTGTGTTCCAGGGTAAAGTCTTCATCGGATCGTTGTCTCCTCTCATCTTGTCAAACTCGCAGTGTAACACATGTGCTCGGATGACGACTGCAATCAGAAATACAGCCTCTGAGTTGTTTCTGATGAAATTACACTTATCAATGATAACATGTTTTCAGGTGTGTTAGCATGGACGGAGATTGTCTCTGATGCTCGCCTGAACAGAGATGGTTTTGGTTTTAAAGATATACGAGCATCCATGTGACCCACCGCCTCACAGAGCCGTTAACATGGCTGCCAACACTAACAGTGCCGGAGTGTGAGTGACATCAGGCAGCACCTGGTCAGATTAGTACATGTTTCCTGTTTCCTCAGGGCAAAGGTTTGATCGTGATTCAGAACAGAAAGTGACCCCCGGACTTGTCTCTGTAATGATTCGTCTTCAGGTGTGAATTTACCGCACCTCAGTGGTAACGTCGTCTGTTAGAGCTGGAGTGTCAGATCGTACTGGTGCTGGTTGTGTGAACCAGTCTGGCTCCAGCACCAGCCTGCTGGGCCCCTCAGGGTCTCTGACAGATCGACCCGTGGTTAAGATGACAGTGAATGAAAGTGCCTCACGGAACACAGAGTTTAAATCCCTGTGAAACACGACTGCAAAGCCGAGCTGTCTTCATTCTCCTGTGTGTGTGTGTGTGTGTGTGTGTGTGTGTGTGTGTGTGTGTGTGTGTGTGTGTGTGTGTGTGTGTGTGTGTGTGTGTGTGTGTGTGTGTGTGTGTGTGTGTGTCTGTGTGTGTCTGTGTGTGTGTGTGTGCTCAGCACTTGGATCTCGGTGCATGGCTGAAAGGTGCTCTGCAGGGGTTCACTTTATTCTCTCCACGTTAAAACACTTGTAACGAGGCAGCACATGTTGGGAGAGATTCCCACCGGCGGTGACGCAGTCGGAGGCTTTCACCGATTCGCTGTTCAGCCCAAACTGAGAGCGTCTGGTTCTGACCCGTGTTTGTACTGGTTGAGGTGGAGAAGGAAGCCGACAGGTGTTTTGGGGTTTTTGCTCGAAGGTTCAAGCATCAAGTGACGTCAGACGAACAACATGGAGGTTTTATTTGTAGATGAAGATTAATGTTAAGACATATGGAGAAAAGCAAGGACTTGTTCTGCAGCTACTGACCCTCCTGCTATTGTACATTACCATATTTATGATGATTATTTATACAGTGAAACATGAAAAGTCAAAGAATCACTAAGTGAGAAACATCACAAGTGAATGTATTTGAAGTAACTGTCGTCTACTACACCTAAATGCACCTGAACATCATATCTTTAATGACTATTAGTCTTTTAAACATGTGTTTTTAAAGTTCATCACTATTTTGAGTTCTTCAGGAAGCACGATTCTAAAAGTAGAATTCATGTGGAAATGATAACATGACTCCAATCTAAATATAAACTAGATATTAAGTAATAAACTCATTTGAACCCCACATGAAATATATGAGAAACCTTTTGTGTGGTTGAAGGAATCAGGCAGAAACAAACTTCAAAGATATTCAATTACTAGAACATTTGTCCCTTTTTATTTTGTAAATTAATTGAAAGTTTGATCAATCATTTAAAAAGTTGCTGATTACTTTTCTGTTGATAGTTTGAGTTCTACAAACAGCAGAATGTGACCAGTTTATTTATTTGAATTAATTAAATTAAATAAAGAAAGAGATAAACACTCAAATTCCTGGCAGAACATCCCAGTGAGATTATTTTAAATCAGGTTCCAAAATATTTCTGGCTCGCTGTCGTTCATCTGAAGTGAGTTTTGTCAGTTTGTCAGTTAGGACCGTGAAATGATTTTTATATTCAGATATAAAGTATAAAGCTGCTTTCAGACCTGCACTGAGCCCTGGAGATCCTCCTGATATTCTCCAGAGAGGCTGGATATCAATCAATAGATCACGATGTTTCCAACACGTGTCTGAAGCAAAAAGGAAAAAATATCTCAGGATACGGCGCCACACACGGGGAAGACACCGCTGAAGAAGAGAGCTTCTGGTGATAAGAGCTGATCCCGGTGTTGATGTTCTGTAAAGCTCGTTCTCCGGAGGCAGGTTTCATGTGGGAGACAAACTACGGAGAGAGACAGAACCCAATTCTGCTTTATGTTAAACTGCAGAATATGTAGATTTAAATAGTTGTGGCCTCAGAGTCCTCGGCCCTCGGATTGTTAACTCGTTCAATAACTAATTTAATGAGGGA
Source organism: Hippoglossus stenolepis (assembly GCF_022539355.2). Classification (NCBI taxonomy): domain Eukaryota; kingdom Metazoa; phylum Chordata; class Actinopteri; order Pleuronectiformes; family Pleuronectidae; genus Hippoglossus; species Hippoglossus stenolepis. Next base: position 27,588,431 of record NC_061491.1, read on the forward strand.
GACAATCAACCAGCTTATTAAATTACTCTTTGGTAGTATCAGTAAGGACAGTTCATGTCCTTCACAGTCATCACTTCACAGACATCAGTTATACACAGTCCAAGTTTAACATTTAGCTCAAAAATGTATTTAATGCCTTGCCGGGATTTATGCCATTGCCAAAATCTGGATCCTAAATATAATCTCTAATCTAAAAATATCCCGATGTCCGTGAAGCACACAGACACAAAGACGGGGCCGGTCCTCAGACCTCTTGAGTTTGTCCTCTGCCGTGCAGGGTTTGGCCGTTTCCGAGCAGGCGGGAAGCCGTTTGTCACTTGGACAGATTCCGTCTTTCTTCTCTGAGACATTTATAGTTGAAGCTCACAGGAGAGTCGGGCCTGAGGGGGGGGGGCACACAGGATGTGAGAGTTTTGCTTTGTAAATACTATTATGGCAGGATGTCACTTTGAAGATGCCAGGAGCGTCACTGGTCACTCGCTTTTCCCAGCGGACGGATAATTTGAGCCGGCTGCTGCTGCACAGCTCTGCGTCATCCTGTGCTCTACTATCAGTGGATAGATTCATTCTAATTCTATATTCATTCATCTAAAAGCCAGGATCTAATCTTTCTCCCTAAGTTTTCTCTTTACTCTCGTTCACCATAATCACTTTCTGAGCTCTCTACACCACCGGAGGGTTAGTTCACTGTGAACTGCAGTGATCGGTGTCCTGCTGCAGGAAGCTGCACATGTTGGACGTAATGAGACAAAAGTAAAGAACTGAAATGACATTTCTGAGTGTCGAGTTTAATTTTTCTTGCCTTTTATTAAAAAAAACATTATTGTGAAATGAAACTCGTTGAAGACTTAAAGACTTTTATGGAAATCCAGGAATGTGTTAGTGGATGTTTTGTTCACAGAGCTAATTTCTGCTTTTACTACAAAAACAAATGATTGAAAACCAAAGTGTAATGAGCCTGCACTGAACTACAGAAGTATGTTTTGCTGATTGCACTTTACTCTGCAGCCTAAGCGTTTGGTCCTGTGGCGGCTGTGCAGGACATTATCATCTTTTGTCTCGTCGGCAGCCTGAATGTGGAGCGTGCACGCTGCATCGCTCCACATCAAACACTCAGCGGAGCAGCGGCTGCTGATGCAAACGCCTGTTTCGTCGAGGGCCAGAGGTCTTTGATCTTCAGTGCTCGCCCTCGCCCTCACTAGGTGTGTGTTTTACTGTTTCTTAATTATAGCCAGGCTGCTGTCTGGAAGCCTTTACTGCAGCCGGCAGGCGAGCAAGGCAGCATGCAGCCCGCCTGCAGAACGCTTATGAGGCAGATACTTCCTCTGCCTCAGCAGCAGCAGCAGCGTCGGCGGCAGCGTGGGGGTGAAGCCCGGCCGAGTGGCCTGTGTGGGAGACAGCCTTCATGTTGAATGAATGTCAGAGGAACGACCACTGGGAGGGATGTCTTGATAAGCTCTGATGACACAAACCAGTGCTGAGCTCTGGTTTCTGTCTGTTTAATGCGTGGACCAGAAATGAATCTGTCAGGGTCAGAGCAGAGAGAAGAAGAAGAAGAGAAGAAGAGGAGGAGGAGGAGAAGAAGAGGAGGAGGAGAAGAAGTTACAGGCAGACTTTTATTATATTTTCATATTCATGTAACCTTTTATGAAACTGGACGTCCAGGAAAGTTTAAGACGGTGCTGAACAACGTGGTCAAACTAATCCGGAGTGTAATGAGAAGCGATGGCCCTGAAGGCTTTGGTGAAATATTGATAAATGTTGAATTAGTAAATATAAATTATTTCTAAATTTGCATTTAAACACTGGATCTGAGGTCTCTTCTGGATTCACAGTCTTAATGTTGTTCGTAAAACTTCCACCAACTTCGGTGGATCGATGGATCCTGGGAAGAAAACACAGATTTTTTTTACGTGAATGTGGATAAAGGTGCAGATCTGTGAATTCTTTTCACTTTTAACTATGTTTTATGATGAATTATTTATGTTATCAGATCACTTCCCTTTTTTTGTATTTCTACAATATGAGATAAATGAATATGAATGTAAAGATGAGAACGTAGATATATATACGAGCTGGTCTAAAATCTTTCAAACACGGACGGTCTATGAACTTCTTCAATGTCTGTGGACAAACGGGCTCCACAGGATATAATGACAGTGTTCGATGCTTCAAACACACCTGGTCTGTCAGAAGTGTGTGTGTGTGTGTGTGTGTGTGTGTGTGTGTGTGTGTGTGTGTGTGTGTGTGTGTGTGTGTGTGTGTGTGTGTGTGTGTGTGTGTGTGTGTGTGTGTGTGTGTGTGTGTGTGTGTGTGTGTGTGTGTGTGTGTGTGTGTGTGTGTGTGTCACAGAGCTGACAGTTCACAAGTTACAGTCGATCTCCTGAAAGACGAAGAGGAGAATCTTCTCATGTCTGACGAGCTGCAGTTTTGGACGTTAACTCTGGGTCTGTTTCGTGTCCGGACAGGGAAGATGTTTGAGGACATTAATGGACGAACTCCCTCATGTTGCTGTAAACATCGGCCGCAGATAAAGATGGACTCTTCCTCCTCTTCCTCCCTCTTCCTCCCTCTATCCTACCATCCAAAATAACCAAGATACGAAGCTGCCATCTTCCACATCTGGAGCCAGAGTTGTCAGTTATGACATTTCACTTCAAAAGCTTCAGATAACTAATTAAAACCAAAATGATCAGAAACATGAACAGGAACAGCAGATGTGTACTTTGACTTTGTAGTTCGGCCCATCAGGTTACACAGAGGAGACAGTGTTTAGGACCTGTATTGCAGCTAGCCACCAGGTGGCGATGGAGACGTCCATCTTTATTTAGTTTCTGGTTAAAGGGGATTAATTAAATGTGTTAATCCATGAGCCAGATTGACGTGAGCGTGGCACGATATGATCTGTACCACACATTCAGCAGGACGGAGCCAAAGGAGAAAACCAATAAATACAAATAAACATCCATAAATCTGCTCAGTTTGGAGTTTTATCCCGTATCTCGTTAGTGTCCCCGCCTCCCAGGGACGACTCAAAGGTTAGCCCCGCCCCCCTGGACCGTGGAGCACAAAGCGACCATCCCTCCTTCTCCTCGCCGCTCCTCCGGGGGAAGACAACAGGGAGCCGCTGCAGCTTCTCAACCGTGACAGACCGCTTCATAAAGGAGACGACAGCCAATTCCCCGACTCTATTTCCACCTCCAGGATGTGTGGGTGATTCCATCATCCCTGGCAGCGCAGAGCGTCCGCCCACGCAGCGATTTGTGTATCTGGGCACAAACGATGACGTCGACAATCAGTCAAGCTCTGTGATGATTATGAACTCACAGATGAAAAACCTTGGCAAACCTCTGCCGGAGCTGTGAGATATTAAATCTTCTCCGCAGCGTTGATTGGTGGTTACATAATCCAGCTCAGTATATGGTTATATATTTGTTCCTTTGACTCACGGTGAAACACGAGTGATATGTACAAGCGTGATATTCCTCGTCTCAGCAGTAAGGGAATTAGAATCATGGCCATTTGCTTCTCCTGCTATTTAGTCGATGTTGATGTATCTTCAGAAAATGAAACTGGAATCAATTCAACTTTTTACATCGGCTGCACCGGAGCGCCGGACTTTTTCATTTATGAAATTACTTCTAAAGAATATTCAGTCTGACCTTTAATTAGAAGTAAAAATATGAAGATATCCTAAATACATTAAACATAAATAAATAAATAAAACACACAACTAGAACAATTAATAAAATGGCCTCTCTGGCACTGTTAACAGAAGTAGTTCAACATTTACCTCCTCGTTCACCGTCTGTAGGTCAGTGTGAGTGAGGGGGGGCGGAGCCAGAGGAGAAGAGATGAGCAGGAAACACAACTCGATCAGATTAAGAAACAGACAAAGACACACCGGTGCCACCGAGGACATTTCTTGTCACACTTCATAGGTTTGTTGGTCGCTCTCTGGAGCCCTGCTGCTGCTTTACATTACAGAAACAGACTCTATCCTGCTGCCTTTCACCTCATGCCTCTTACATCTGACATCCCAGGTCTTGTTCCGTGCTTTCTGTCTGAACCTGTGAAGGTGACCTGCACTAATTGAGAAGAAGAACTCGTCAGGACCCTGGAGCAGCGTCACTGCTGCTGCACAACGTTTGTTCAGAGTTTGTTCAGAGTTTGTTCAGTGAAGCTCGTCTCAGTAGTCGGAGCCCGAACAGGACAATCAGCTGTCGGTGCTGTCGCTGTAATCCTTGAGTCCTCGTCGCTGCTGTTACAGAGCTCTGGTTGTCTGCTCTTTATTTTATTAATATTCACGTGTTCATATTACACCCCGATAGAAGATTGATGTGCAGCTCACTCATGTATGGAAGGTCGAATGGGCCAATCAGCTTGTTCTCCTCCTGGTCATCCACTGTCTCAGGATGAGTCTTCTGTCACAACTGTCCTGATTAACGCTGATCAGACACTTCTCCTCAATGACCAGTTAATTTGGGAGAGAATTGACTTTTTGTTCCTCAATAAAACCTGTCGGCTGTTTATTGATGCTGGTTCATCAATGAACTCTGTCCCTCAGGTGGTAAATCCATCAACGCACCGCGGCTCTCAGGTCAATATCCTCCAATCTGTCGCAGCTGGTTTGTTGATTCCTTCCTATTGGCTTTTAATTCACTTTCCCTCCGGCTTATTTGAGCCTTGAGTTCTTTTCTGAGTTGGACAAAAGCTTTAATTGTGGCTGATCTCACTTTCACATTGAAGATGCTGCCGCTGACAGAGCATCTAGATTCCTGGGCCCTCTTGTGTTCTCGCTGGCTCACAGGATTTTCAGGTACTTGGTCGCTCCGAGCATCTTGGAGAACTTTACAGATTCACTCCGACTCAGTGTCTTTTGTCTCTTCGTGCACTGGCTCCATGCTGTTCAGACCGGGGCCCTGTGGGGGGGGCCACACTGTCTGCTGCAGGACTCCTTGATCTTTCACTGTGTGCGAGGTGGTTGTCCTGCTGCAGATTGTGTGGGACCAATCAGACGCCTCCCTCGTGGCATTGTTTGATGAGGAGGAATCTAAATCTGCCTGAAGCTTCTGTTGAGAAAGCTCCTTGTAATATAAAAAGTAAGTCATTTTCCCTATTTCTGAAAGACATGTGGTGAAGCCGACCCCCAGAGTGCTGCTGGAAACTGTCTTTTCATGCTATCGGTGACAAGAAGCTGTCAAAACATGTCCAAGACCCGTCTCTGCTAAATCCGACTCACTCTGACATCCCACGGTCTTCTCATACAGTAACTTATTCAAAATAATATGAGACACAACTTTCTGACGCTCTTCAGGAGGAAGTACAAAGCACCACGAAAAGTAGTGAAAGGAAAGGTCGGGTGTAATTTGCTTCACAGTCACACACAGGCATGAGTATCTAGTTTTCAACTCACAGAAAATATCGTGTAATTGTGAGACTCCTCCTTGTCAAGACAGGTATTGTGTAGTAAAGTGTCCTGATGTCTGACGTGGACGAGGGACATGAGCAGTGGGGACACCTCCTGTTATTGTCTCTCCACCGCTGACAGATTGTGATTTGACTGCTCCAACAGAGAAATGTTTTGATTTGGAGCCATTTATCCACGTGGCCCAGATCTGAAGCTTTCTCCAAATCCTGTTGATTACTGGAACAGGAGATCTGTGTCACATGTGAGAGGGGGATCTGACTTTATGCCCTTTCAGCTGCAGTGTGCAGTACATGTCTACGTGCCTTGAAGTATCAGCTTTTATTTCAGTACGACAAACAAACTAAGCTGCGTGGAAATGCCTCCAAGCAGCCATGAAATGCAGCGTTAGCCTCACTCGTCTGTTTCCGTGCAGCAGCTGGAACACAAACCTCCTCTGACTCTCTGTTGCATGAAGGAGGAGGATTGAGGGGTTTTTTCAGCGAGTCTTGGCAGATGCACCGACGAGCGTCCGACGGACTGATGGATTCAGACAAACACCGCGCTGACCTGGGAACAGCACAGACTGGATGTCTGACTGCTGATTTTAACCTTTGCCGCGCCAGCGGCTCTGCAGAAACTTGGCCACCTCGTAATGTGTGTCATGTTGCATAATCGGCCCTGCCAGCCAAAAGGGTGAGGCACTGCTGTGTCTGTGGTGTGTGGAGCTCGCGAGTGTAAACACACAGCAGGCCTGATGGGTAATGCATCAGTCAGATGATCGTTCCCGAGCAGAACTCTGCCTGTTTGAGACGTTTGAACCGAAAACGCTCCGCGAGTCCAAACAGCTGCGTAGCGTTGACTTGTGTGACTCCTCCGCTGAAGGAAAGGTTCACAATGCGGAGCTTCATGCAGAGTGACAACATTCAGTGGCCTGAACCTCCGGCCCCGCAGATATAAAAGCGCATTCTGGAAGTGCAGCGCATATCTGAGCTGCAGCGGACGGGAGAAAAAAAAGCAAAGAAAATATCCTTTTTGATTAGGAAAAGAAAGTGAGCCAGTTCCTCTTTGCAGTGAAGTCGCGCACAAGAGTTTTATTCACTAATAGTTCTTAATGTTCCTTGTTGACTTAGCCAAGGCTTGTTGCAGAGGCTTGACCCCAGAGCTGTTAGTATATGGTCTGAGGTGCAGCAGGGGAGGCGCAGCGAGAAGTGCAGAGCCAAGCTTTCCCTTCCAACTTCTCCCCTCAGCAGCGCAGGGCTCAGCTCTGTGCGCCGTCCCGGAGCTTTTTATTGATATTTATGTGTTTAAACCTTTTTAATCATGACCTATATAAACTCAAGAGGAGCCCACATTTTCTGTTGTCGTTTCAGGTGGACATTGAGAGCCATTCAGCGGCGTGAGGTTTTATTTTAGGTGGAGCGCGGACTCCTCGCCGCCTCCTCAAAGCCGTCGGTAAATGTTTGCTCTGTTCGGTGAAGCAGCACAAAAAGACAGACCGAAAATAAATTGTCGAATTGTTCCTGAACTCTGAGTCAGTTTCACCTTCCTCTGCCCTCGACACCCGGCAGAATCTCCCCTTCACCTCATCGTCCCTCGAACCTTTTGTTTTTCACTCGCTAATATGTTATTCTTTAAAAAAAAATTGAACTCTGCTTTTAACACATCTGAGGTTGAAGAGTGTAGAAAATGAAACGCACTGAGGGTTTAACATCGGAGGTGAGAGATTTATTATCACGTTAACTTTCTAACCCTCGAAATCTTCTATTTATTGAAGTTAAACACTCTTGAATTACACTGAACTTCTTCTCCGAGGGTGCGAAGCCTCTCAGTGCCTCCGTTTGCGAAGCGCAAGAAATTAACTTGTGTGTTTCTTTCCCCCTTAAAGTTCCTTAGAGGCTGGGGATGAAAATGGCAGGTAACGATGACGAAGGTTTGCTCACATTTCTGAAAGCAAACACACCTTTGAACAACACCGAGGGTGAAAGGTGGCAGTGTACCGGCTGAATCCAGACCTTTTTTCAACGTTGCAGTACCTCAGCCTTTTTTTTTTTTTTTTCTAAACGAAAGCACGTTCATACCGACCTCCTTAAGAAGTTTAGACTGAAAGAGACTGTTTTTGAAAAACTGGAGCCCTTCAGCTGAATCCCATATGTTTTTGTTGGCAGACGAGTGCTGTCTGCTTGGCCGGGGCTGATGTTGGGGATATTAAACTGATGGAACACAGGACTCTTGATCCCTCTTTTCTCGAGGGTTGTGTTTAGGTACAAACTGGCTGAGCCTCTATCAGACACCTGCCATTGTCGGCTCTGGATAGCGGAGGCCCCCGAGCGCTGGGGGACAAAACAAACGTGTCGTCGTGAACTCGCCTGTTTTCACAGTTCTCCCTCTCGTTACGGGAGCGAAGCCAGATAATCATCTTGGAGACGTTTCACCTTCGCTCCGCCCGGAGACGCATGTTCCTCTGTCTGAGGAAGAGACGCCTGGATGGTCATTTGTGTTCTAGGAGTTTGAATAAGTTTGAAGGGAAGTTCTCTGTGTGCATCTGTTCATCAGGTAATCACATGCATGCTCTGGTCCGAGCATCAGCTCACCTGAAAGTGAACTGTTGTTTTATGCCGCAGATCAAATGAAATCTTAAATCAATAGAGAAAGCAGATCCCTTTGAGGTGAAACTTTAGGACTTTCACCTGTTTTGTGTGTGGGTTCTTTTTGAGGCAGTTTTAATTAAATGTGCAGTGAATCAGATTTTAACGACCTTGCAGCACCTTGTGACTTTATCTCCGTCCTTTCATTCAGTGTGGAGCACTCGGGACTTTATTACCCAATTACTCAATTAGTCCTGAAACTTTTAAAACAAAAACTACATCCAGGTCGTCCTGACATCAGCGTGTGCTCAGCAGGTAGAGGGCACAGGGTGGGTGGGTTGATTTTCAGCTCCTCACGTCCACATGTCCGGTCGCCCTTGAGCAAGACGGTGAAGCCCAGAATGCTCCCAACGGTCAGGACGGTGCTTTGCACGGCAGCTCGGCCATCGTCTGTCAGGGGGCGGATGGATCAGAGGCAGCGAGTCAAGGTTTGACGATGTTGACTTGCATGGTGCATTGGATTGTTCTTATTGCAGCTGTGCAGTTTTCCTCCAGCTCTGTCCTACAGAAAGTGTCTGATGTCCATCATCAGACACCGTGGGCTGCGCCAGAGGCCGGAATACAGAGGTCAATCTGCAAGTGGCCGGGAATCAATGCCAGCGCTGCAGCTCAGATGCCCCACAGCCCACTGCAAGTGTTTCTAAAGCCATCGCCTTCCATCATATTGAAGCAAATGACCTGCATCATTGATTAAATAACAGACGGGAGCGGTCACAGACGGTGGAGCAGGACTCCGTGTGGAGCCGAACGGCAGCAGATGAGTTAAGGTCAGGGATGAGCATCGATTCTGGAGCCTTGAAACACACGTGAAGTCCGTCAAGTGCTACAGATGAAATTAATCTGTCGGCCGCGTTCAGTAGTTTAATGGAGCGGAAACTTTACTCAGTTATTGAATGAACACATTAAAAACGTTCCTGAGTAACAGCGTCAGGAATCTGCTCTCAGGGAGTTTTGTGAGAATCACGACGAGACGACGGAGTCACTGCTGCCAGTTTTAAGATTTTGACTTTAGAACATCATCAGGAGCAGCGTGGCAGCGAATCGCTCATTTAAAATATAAATCTAAAATAGTTATTAAACTGGTCGAGCTGCACAGGAACTTTCTGAATGATCTTCACACTTTAACAGAGATTCTGCTCTTTTGTGTTTTCAGTAACTCTTTTCCTGCTCATTTTAAATATATCGGTGGATCACTCGATTTGTAAAACCCCACTAATGAGGAGGAGGTTCATTACATTTACATTATTGTATTTTTGGATGATTCCTCTGAGCAGAGCCGCCCGAGGCATAAACAGAAGAATCGCCTGCTTAGAGCCCCAGTGGCCACTAGAGGGGCCCCAAGAGAGCTTGAGCCGCCCCACAATAGACTTAATGGGATTTGTTCTCATACATGTGAACAAAAACACGATTAACGAACTGGATGAACAGCATGCAACTTTCTTACCTCAACGATTGCAGCGTGGGGGAACTGACCGATGAGCTGTTTTCAGACTTGACCTGCGGGTAAAATCCGGAGACTTGGCTGCGGAGTTTCTCCAGAGTTTCTCTTCTCTCACGTGCACGTCGCAGCAGGAAGGTTTTCTCCACGGACGCGTTCACAGCAGCATCAAACCCTCCACGTTCTTCAGGTGAGAGGTGGAGCAGCCGGGCGCAGCAGACAGGAAGTGACGTATTAGCTCCACGTGATCACGTTTACATCACCTGACACCGTTGCTGACTCCTCACATCTCCGCGTGAGTGTGCGTCTTCGTGTTCTTATTGTTTATTTAGTTTATTTTGCAGCCGTCACACGTCAGCCACAACTGATAAAACCAATAAAAGGTGTGTTTGATTGACGTTAGGTGTGTGAATGATGAATCATCGACTTTATCTGTAGTATTGTTGGCACTAAGGTGTTGGGGGCCCCTCAAAGTAAAAGCTGCTCAGGGCCCTGTAAAGACCTGGTCCGTCCCTGCACTCTGCTGAGCGCTGGCCTCCTCAGGCTGCACAGTTCTGTCAGTGACAGATAATTACATGAGACCACTGCAGGTAAAACAATCATCATCCTGCACTGACGCATGCAGCAGTCGTCCACATCGCTTCTGTTTACGAGACGGGTTCTTCCTGAGTGAAGGAATTTTCATTTTTGAAAAGACGGAGTCCACAGTTCACTCCTTTATTCCTTCATCAATTGTCTCGTCTTCATTTCTCACACAGACGAGGACGTTGAGACTCTTCTCCGGTGATTCGCAGCTTTTAATACCACTGGTGGATTTATGTAACGTCCCTGAGTGATTAGGAATTGAAATGTGAAAGTGATAAAATCTTTAGTTGGATCCGTATGAGTCTGATTATTGAAAAAAATAAAACAAAAGAAAAAATAGCCCAAAAATAGATGTGTGCAGCCCAGGCTTCAGAGACATTCCTCTGTCCTCTGCTCAAAGCCACAGTGACCGGAGACGGATCCGTAAGAACTGTGTCACGGACGTGAGGTCACGGTGACGGTCCGTTACAGCTGCTACCCTCCCCCCCAGAAGCTACAGAGTTCAGACTCTAATGAAACCTTCTGCAGATCTGGATCATTTCCCCCCCAGAGGCCTCGACTTCTGTTCAGAGCAACAATGATCTGCAGCACCAGACAGCCGAGGGACCGCAGAGCTAAAAATACCACTCGTCATATTTCTGCGGCAAAAGTAAAACGCAAACAAATGAAAGTGTGTTTTTCTCGCTGTGGTAATTAGATTCTGATCGTTAACATAGTACGACAAGAAACACTTCAGTTTCCCTTTCTGCTCTTCACGTCGGAGAGAATCTGTGTGTGTTTGTGAGAGTGTGTTTGTGAGAGTGTGTTTGTGAGAGTGTGTTTGTGAGTGTGTGTTTGTGAGTGTGTGTTTGTGAGTGTGTGTTTGAGAGTGTGTTTGTGAGAGTGTGTAGCTCGTGCACCTCTGACGTCTAAATATAGTAAAAACTCTTTCAATGATTGTGGGTTGATTTGGTCACGATTGGATGAAATGTCCCCTCTTGTCCAATGTCCATTACAAAGAGACCGTGAGAGTTTTATCATTAACGTGGTTTCAGGTTCTATCGAGACGACAAATTACAATCACAGGAACACGGCACAGTGGTTTTTAGATTAAATGAAACAGGGGATTTGTTCTATTTTCAGACCTTATATTGACGGTATTAGATTATTAATCAATTATAACAAATAATTAGTTGCAGCCTTCGTTGTATTGTAACAAAGGTTTCTGCTGGATGATGCTTTTCTACAGGATTAACAAAGTCTTATCTTTTAAAGAGATTCTGGAAACCATTGATCTCGACCATATTGATTCGTTATGCGCTGCTGGCCCAGTTTTTTTTTTAAATCTGCATAATGCAATGACCGTGTCAGTTGTTGTATTGAGGAAGATCTTCATTACAAACCAAGTGAGGGGTCTTTGTGTGGAGCAGCTTTGAGTGACACCAACATGTCTCATCTCCTACATTCATGCACGACGCCAGAAGGCCCTTTAATGGACTTACATCTTAATTTACCACGAGAGTCAAACCTCCGCTCTTTTTAATTCAAGAAGAGATGTTTCACAATAACGTTTCCTAACTGAAGCACGACCTCCCTGAAGATTTACATCTGCGGCTTGTGACTCCATTAACGTCTGAGGCGATCGGCTTTCTTCTCTCTGTCTCCTCCTGCGTTCACGGGATCAGTGAATCACGTCGTGGCTGTTGTTCATTGCTCGTTTCGGTTTAATTTGAAAACGCTGTTTGCCTCCAGGTTTGCTCGTGGACGTGTCACTCGTCTCCCGAGGCGACGTTGTTTGTCTGTGAGCTGAGGAGTCGACGGGGCGGGAGAGCAGCTCGGGGTACAGTGACAGGATGTCCTTACACGGGTAATCTGCTGAGCTCCTCTTTTTATACTGGTGCCAGTGAAGAATTGATCATTAGAAATAAAAAATCTGTAGCAGAGCTCCCACATATGCTGACATATAGAAAATCTCAAATCTGTCTCTGAGCTGTGTCGGCAGGTTTTAGATGAATTACACGATGCACGATAAGATGAGGAGGAAAAACATGGTGCCGGTACGTTATCGTTATAACTAGTCTGTCACTCAGCGGAGCTCCAACCTCCACCGAGGCCCAACAGTCCGTTAAAAGTTACACACACTCATAGATATCAATCCTTAAATATGATTCTTCATCAACATCCATGAACGTTTCTCTCAGAAATCAATGAAAATCACAATTGCAAAGATCGCTGATGCAACTGGTTCAGTTTATCTGTTACACAACTCAAACACCGTCTCATGGTAACTGTGTAATTGATCTGAAACCATTCAAATCAATAGAATCTGTCACTTTGCAGGAGACGCTGTTCCCTTCGATACGGAGGACGTGTCAACAGTCTCTCCTCCTCTCCTCCTCCTCTCCTCCTCTCCTCCTGCTCCTCGTCCCTTTGCTGTCAGATAACCTGCAGCTGTCAGATTCATTGACTATGACCAGAGCGTCCTGCTGTACTCTGATCTACTCTTATCTCCAGTATTCAGATTCTCTCTCTCCTCCCCGCTGACGTTCATTTAAAGCGTCGTCGTGATTCCATCACTAAAGCAACATGTGCTTGATCACAGGAACCTTCACCGTGCAGCCATGTTCCATTTTCCAATTTATTTACCTGTCGGAAGATATCAACTGTGAAGAAATGTTATTTCATAGGTGAAACGCCCAGATACCGTCGATAAGCGACGCACAGGGACGAGAGGGGCCCTCCAATTTAAATGCAAATTGAAAAATCATCACTTGTGTTTTTGCTCAAACTGTCCCACGGTTATTTATTCTTTCTTCTACATGTGTTATGTCAGAATATGAATTGGAGACAGTTGTAAAGTGTATTTATTCAAATGCGTAAATTAATTTGAAATTACACACACTGTAAAAATGTTGACCTTAAATATAACCTGGTGAGAACGTGTTGGCTGGATGTAAACTGGTCGTGTAGCCAGGAGAAATCTGATGCAGGTCTTTTCTGGACGCTGAGGCTTTGACTCTTATTCCGATGACAGACTGATCGATCAGTGAACGTGGGGTTTTTAATGGCAGCAGGATTTCAATACGACATGTAAACTTAAATCAGAGCTCAAAGTGTAGCCTGGGCAGCAGGGCATGTAACTAGGACAGGGTGTGGGGGTTTGGTTCGTCGGGGACTGTGGGAGTTGGAAAAGAGTTCAGTGTGCATGTTGGTTGCACGGCACCATATGTGCTCAGTGCAACAGAGAGTCAGTGAGGAGGCCGGGGCGAGGGACGGCCTGTGGGCTGCAGCCGAGGAGCCGGACTCCAGCGAGCGAGCGACCAAACGAGCTGGAACAAATTCCTCTGGAGCCCAGTGAGAGGTGGCTCTGTCTCTGCACAGGTGCACACCGGCTTCTTTCTGCCAAGGCAACCCGCTCTCCAATGGACCAACGGGATTGTTAAACATAGACTGATTAGCGCTGCTCCTGTCCGACTGGATGCTGCAGGTGATCGAACTGAGTGTCGCGCTGCCCAGATGAGCAGATTGTCCAGATTTACCTTTCACACTCACACAGCTCTGAGGCTCTCAGTTGTTTGCAGAGGCCACCGGCTCCGTAATGACAGAAAACACCAGCAGACGGTTCAGCAAAGTGGAAATTCCATCAACCGGCGGCTGTGTGTTTGGATGCAGGCTTCAGGCGTGCGGCGCCGGCTTCACCACATCATTTAGACATGATGAGCTTTACACTAAGTCTGCTGGAGTCTCATTGTGTTAGCGGCGTCGTGCCTCGTATCCCCCCCCGCCCCGTCACCCACGGACATGACTGGCTTCATATTGCAGGAAATCTGAGTCTGGCAGGGAGCGACACAGAGCAATCTCCTCCCAATGTGTCGCTAATGACACAGAGTTCCCTGACCAGCGGCTGCGGCTGCCGCGGTAAACAGCCGGTGATTGTAAACACAACCGAAGGTTCAGGTGAAGAATCAGAACGACATCGAGAGATCCCAAAACAAATCAGTGTCCGAGGAAACAGATTCGCTCCAGAACAAATATTACGTTGGATCAGATCTTAGTTTGTGTTGCTGTATAGTTATATACAATATATACGATATACCATATATCATTATAGTATCAATGTTTGTCACTGGAACTGGAGAAGTTCACATGAAGCTGCATCAATTTAAATACTGACAAAGAAAAAACGTCCTTGGAAAAACAGCCAAATGCAACAATTCTCTTAATCTGTGACCTTCAGCATCATCGCTGAATAGATCATGAATGATGTGACATTAAGAATTATTTTGCCTTTTTCTGTCTGACTCCGGATCACAGTCAGATTTCAGTATTATAACACCGGCATCAACCTTCAGACTCGTCACGCCGCTGACATCCTCCTGCGTTACACGACCAGTCGGCCTCTCAGCTCTTCTGAACAAAAACTACCGGCTGCTCCTCGAGCCCACGATAGAAAAACCTGCGTGGCCGTGTCTTTCAAACTGTTGCACCCAATTTGTTAGATGCTCTCCGCTTACCGCCGAGATCCATGAGCGCTCGTGGTTCGCTGCTTATTCAACTCATTTAACTGTCTGTTTCCTCACCTGTGTTCAGAGGTTTTATTCTTGTTTTTCTTTCTGTACCTTTCAACACCTTTCACCTGATGTAAAACACTTTGTGATTCTGTATCTGTCCTTGTCTGGTGTCGCAGGCTGGGATGATCCGCACCGACTCCGATGAGTACTTCATCGAGCCTCTGGAGAGAGGAACTCAGGAGCTGGAGGACCGAGGCAGGGTCCACGTGGTTTACCGCAGATCGGCCGTGCTGCAGGGGCCCTCGGACATTTCTCTGGACTACCAGCTGCAAGGTAGGACACGCTGCAGCAGAGTGAAGCAGGTTACAAGCTCGTAACTGTGCGACTTCCTCTTGGGTTGTTTCTGCTACAAGTGGGGAACTCATCCCAAACGAGCTTGTGAGATGTCGTACTGACAGTGTCGGCTCCTCATGTTTTCAAAAAGTGGTGAAAGAGTTCCACTGTCTTCACGTGGTGCAGCATCCAAGTCTCTCTCATGGGAACTAAAAACTCCCTGGTGCCGCGTCGCTCATGAAAGACAAGCTCCTGTCGCCTCCGCAGGTTTTCTTCATGTGACGAAGCACGTGGGGGGAAATACCACGTTCGAATTTAATGTAAAACTCTGTGAAGATCGAGCATCATCTGCTCCTTCTATGGATTACTACTACTACTACTACTACTACTACTACTACTACTACTACTACTACTACTACTACTACTACTACTACAGTGACGATGAAAAGGAAGTGTGGGAAATAGAGTCAGGGAATGACGTTCAGTAAATGTTGCATCGTTTACGCACATGTGGTCTTCGATTAGCACACCCCTACTATTATTAACGTTATGATTATTAATGCTTAAAGCTGTGACTGTTTTCTGTAAATACCCAGTTTGGACTCTTCATCTGTCGAATGTGTCACGTTCATTGTGAAGGAGATTCACGCTCATGAGTCACCAGGAGAAACCTTCTCTTGTGTCCTTGAGCTTTCATGTGACTAATTACAGTTAATCAGCTTTAAGACTAAGTGAATGTATCTATATATATATATATATATATATATATATATATAGATACATTTATACTCAGTATATCCACCTGTATTTGAAGGTCACACACAGGTGTTATACCTTTATTGTCAATGTGTGAGAAAACATTTTGGGTTTGACTTTTCTCTGCAGCTTCAAACAAACATTACATTTTACATTTTCTCATCTGACATCGGAGACATTTGTCCTGATGCTGTAATGGAACGATTTTCACAGAGCAAAGTATTTTCAGGCAATCACACAAACTGCGTTTCAGTTTCTCCTCGCTGACACACAGGTCCTACAAGCCGCTGCAGGATTATTCATTATTGGGATCATTTATTATTTACCCGACAGTTTAAGGAAATCCTGATTGGATTTTTGTCGGATCGCGGCAGCAACTGTAATCACATGATTGATTTGATCTGTATTCATGAACGGGGAAAAGTTTTGACTGATGTGACAAAATAGCTGCAGAACTTCAAAGAGCAGCGATCACTGCTCAGGTTCTGAATATTTAATAAGTGTCAGATAAATATATGAAACATGTCGTATGAAAAATATATTATGAAGGTGAATAAATTGTCTAAAATACATGAATATGAAACAACGAGCACATTGAATATTTACCGACCCAGTGTCTGACAGGGGTTAGAGAGTGTTGCTGATGTGGTGACGTGACTGGTCGGCTTTGAAACTTCACCAGTTATCCTCACGTTGTCCAAGACTGGAGCCAGTTGAACCCCCTGAATGTAAAGTGACAGACACCCACTCACATCCACACCCACAGACGAGTGAGAGGCTCCAGTTAACCCAGTAACCGAGTCTTTGGACTGTGGGAGGCCGGAGTCACAGCAGGGAAACCCCACGTAGCAGCAGAACCAGTCATTGAGTTGCTGGGAAGCTGTTGTTCACCATCAGAGACCAGTTCCTCAGGTCCTTCCATCTGCTGCTGACCGGAGAATCAATGAACGCTTCTTTTCTATTGGTTCTTCTGCATTTTGATTTAAACAACTGTTTGTTAGTTTGTCTGCAGTATTGTGCAAAAAGGTCCATTTCCAGGATGGAACATTCCCAAGAAATAACCGATGAAATGTTGGTGGGGAGACGGGAATTTATTTTGACTGTATTTAAAGTTGTGAGAGTTGTGTTTCTTTTACATCTCAGCGGATGATTCATGGATTTAGATGACAGATATTTATGAGGCTGCGCAGCTTGATTGAATTTAAGTGAGTGTTGACCTCATAGAGTTTTCTATTTGAAAGAAGAATTAGCATCAACACAATTGTTGCAGCATGTGAATTTAAATTGGCTCATGGTTTTGTATTTATCCTGCAGTTTCATATTTAAGGAGGATGTTGAAGCGTATTGTTTTACTTCCGCTCTACACCAGTATATTAACATATCACACCACGACAGACGTATGATCACTTTAGTTTGATTGAGTTTTTGGTCCCACATCAATTATTTCCTCCATATCTGTAAGAAAGCAATCAAGAAAAAGAGAAATATCGTTCAGAGTAAGCTGTTACATTACAAGAAGTCACGGCCCCTAGTTCCCCACATGCTGGATGAGGAAATAAGACGTTGTAATAATGAGTCGAGTTTGAATAATTTAGATTATTTTGAATTTACACCCTGTTACATTCAATCTTCATTTGACTAATGAATATTTCACTTTAAAGTATCACACTTCTAATTGTCCTGTTTGTCTGTTAATGATCATCTCTCTCTCGGGGGGGAAGGAAGCAACAGGAGGCAGCAGGGAGGAATAAACCCAACCAGGGTGTCACGAGCAGGATTTATTATGAAGCTGGACTGATTGCATTGATCACAAGGGGCCGTGCAGTATTCTCATGAGTTTCTGTGAATGCACTGTACGGTCACTTCCTCGCATTGAGGCCTGAGATGAAATATGAGAAGAGAGAAACAAGGAGTCTGTGTTTTATTTGTCCCTTTCAGATGATTTGTGTCCTGCTGCTGCTGCAACCTCGAGAAAATCACTTCCACTAGTTACTAGTTGCTGCTCCTCCTAGTAGAAAACACATTTCCTGGGTTTGATACTTAAATGTGTGAGCGATTTCGTGCAGCTTGATTGAAGTTAAAGGGACAGTTTGTCCTTTATGCTTCCTGGTGGAGGACGGAGGAGGTGAAGCTGGAGATCGAACCACCGAGACCCACGTCTTCATATAGTAGCTCCACTCCACTTGGCCGTGATGAAGCTTGTTCCTCAGTGGAACGTTGTAGTTTAAATGGTGAGGTTTCACGTTTATTAAACCGAAGTGGGGGCAGTTGTAGAGACGCTGGAGATGAACTTTATTATCGTCTTTATACATCTTGTAAGAATTCATCCTGAAGTGTTTTCTACTTCTTGGGGTCGGTGTTTCCCAGGGACCAGCGTCCCCAGATGAAAACAACATGAAGAGTTTAATTCTCTCTCAGCGGTTCCATTAATCTGCCGCTGCCCGACATCGGAGCTTCACCTTCCTGTTCGTCAGGCCGTGGGACGAGCTCTTAGACTCAGACGAGATGAGAAACAACAGAAACACACAGGGTGAACAGGGACCGTGGGGGGGGGCAGGGACAGACCATCACTGCTGTTTGATTCTCGGCTCTGCTGTGTTGATTGGATTTCATGGCTTGAACCGACGTGGTCTCGAGACGGGAGGATTGTGAGATTGATCGTGTTGGCGGTGAAGGTCACCGTCTGAAAAACTGATCACAAGGTCACAAGATGTATAGTTTCTATAAACTGATGTTTTTAAAGGCATTTAGTGTTTCTCCCTTTAAATGACCGAGCGCTTCAGTGACTCATCAGGAGCGGCTGAATAAACACAGTTGAATAGACGAGAGCTTTGGTATCGATTGTTTTACGAGAACAGGCAGAAGTGTGTTGGTCCGGTCATCACACTGGGAGCTGATGGGAAAACAGCCTTTCATATCGAAAGTGATACTGAAGTGTGAGATTAGTCAACATCAGTGAATGGGCTTCAGGGAGCGAGAGGATGTGCTGCTGCTGCTGCTCAGGATCCTGATCTCAGTGGGGGGGGGGGGCTGTTCATGTGGTGAATCTGGACTTCCTGTCGTCTTCAGCAGACCCTCGGGCCTCTTTGATCTCGGTGACTTTGATTGATTCCCAGTCGCTGCTGTGACTTGTTTTGTTCACAGATAATTGATGTGATCTGCTCCTGTTGCTCCTTCAGGGAGGATTCAGACTGTAAACAGCTCCTCATTAAACTGGGGGCCACAGGGGGCCACAGGGGGGCCACATGGGTGGGGAAAGAGAATCAGGGGGCAACACACTACTGGTGACGAGGAAGGAAGTGGGTTTACCCACGTTTACAAAAACCTGCGTCTATCTGTTCATTTTGGTGTAAAAGAGGTTTGACGGTGTCTTTACTGAAGAACCTTTTAGATTTTCAGTCACAGGATCCACTGAAACAAGATGTCTGATCCACACTCTCCTCCCATGATGCAGCAGCAGCAGCATCGTCATCCCACTTTGTTTGTGTCTGTAGTCGTCTCCTCCTGGAGATGCTTCTCCTCCCAGCGTCAGACTCTGTATCTCTGTCAGTTGTGGATCTCACAGGTTTACTGAGTGGTTTGTTTTGGGCTTCAGGCAGCACTCGTCCCCCGGCCTGCTGCAGATTGAACTGGGCACTTACAGTGTGTTGTCTGTGGGGAGGCGCTGCCGAGGCTAAAGTCAAGGAAGAGAGTGTGAGATCTGCAGGAAACACAGTTTGCTGTGGATGTGGGACCCTAGATGATCGCCTGTAATCTGCAGGATGTGCTCTCATATCCCTGATAGGAGATAGATTCGGTTTAGCTGTGGGCGACGTGCAGGCCAGTGAACTTCTCCCAGACCAAACTGGGAAAACCCTTTCCTGTCCACACACTGTGCATTCATCTGCTGTGTGATACGACTTCCAGCTGAAGGTGTGGGAGAGTTCTCCACCTCGACTGTGGGAATCGTGCCCGTGGCAGCTTCACCTACAACAGGAGATTATCCCGATGTTTATGAAACAAGAATCTGAATAAATAATTCACCAGCTCTTTGCCTGATTTCTCAGTTGTAACAATTGGCTTGGTAGAAATGGGGATTTCTGCTGACACTCCTGCAAGTCAAACAGCCGCGAGCATTCTCTGCTTTCCTACAAAACAAATGTCTGTGATTGGAGAAGCCAAGGAAAGCAAACAGGAGCCTGGGGAGTCACACACAGAAAGGTGCTAATAATCATGCAGAACATTTTGTCTTTGCGGAGCCGGGCTGGATCAACACTGTGATTCATGGAAGAGATTTTTATCTTCTAAGAACTGGAAAAGTTGTGAATGTTTGAAACTTAGTAAGTTTCCCATAAAACCTATTTGCTGAAGAGGCCAAACTTTTTTCTTCCAAACATGTGAGAGTACAGTTGACAAATCACATCTTATCTTTTATAAAAGTGGACTTCCCCTCACACTGTCTGAAAATGTTAAGAAAACAAGTTGAGCTTAAAGTTTCTTTCTGGATCGAGAGCAGATTGAAAGCGTCTCTGTGACATTGAACTTCTGATAAAACAGTTTTCTCAAGGTCAAGGGTGAACTTTGTACCTCAGCTTTAACCTGCTCTTCTTTCTCTTTGATTCTGTTCATCACTGCGTTTCTTGACAGACATATATTTAATTTTTACGTTGGTCAGACTATTTGTCCTGCATCTGAGCTCGACCATTTGCAATAATAATAATTAGCAATTATAAATTCTTGTTTGCACTTTTACCTGAATTCACTTTTAGGAACAAAAACCTGAATATGACTCTCAGGTGAGATCTGAAATTGTTGAAGTGTTGTAAAGACGTCAGAGATCATTTTATCCCGTGAGTTTGAGTTCAGACTGATTTCTGAGTTTGACTCCAACACGGAGTCGGATTGCATCACTAGGATTAAAGCCAAACATGTACAAGAGATTCCTTAAGAAAAATGAAAAGTTAACTGTATGTGCCCATAATGATGCAGGATCAGGAAGTGGACCTTGTTTTTTTCAAATTAATTTCATTTCATTTACTAAAAATAATCCCATCGAACTCTCTGTGAATTACGACTGAACGGTCACTGCTGTGCAGCTTGTGTGAGTCAAACCCCCCCCCCCCCCCGATCCCACCTCAGTTCTTCATCTATCCTGAAAAGTTTAGACCCCCCCCGGTGAAGACCTTCTCCCAGTGAGAGCTGCTGGTTCAGCTCCCGACTCAAAGAGCAGGGACGAGCTCTGTGAGCAAAGTGCTTCTCTGGAGCGAAGATGAGTCCGTTACAAACAAATGGAAAACGTGCCTGGAATGACAACGGCAGCAGGGCTGATTGTTCTGGTGATAAATTGACACGCCCGCCTGGTCATTGTTGCCGCTGCTCATTCTGCTCTTTGCTCGGCAGATGAGAACGATTTCTCCGGAGTGCGCCCACGCACACGGAAAGATTTTAAGAATGTATACCCGAGGAAAAGAGGGAAACTTTCAATCCATCCAGGTTTCTGAGTTTCTGCCGTGTGTGTCATCATCGCTCCTGGGAATCCTCCGTCTTCTCCACGAAGCTCAGCGTGTGTGACACAGCCAGTGTTAACAGATCAGTTTGTGTGAGAGAAGAAACTCAGGTGGAAGTGCTCATCCAGCGAGGGACGAGTGTTATTATTATTATTATTATTATTATTATTATTATTAGTAGCATCCAAATGGAGATACACACAGAGAGGAGAGGGCTGGACGTGAACCTGTGTCACTCTTTTTATTTCACTCTTCCATTAAGTCATTGCAGAGCTTACATTTTATGAAATGATAAAAGAAATAGCTTCTTCTTTTTGTTTTCTTCTTATCTTTTGTCAACGCAATATTCAGGAAAAACTAGCGCAAGTAATATCCTGAGGCAATGTTATACCAAATTATCACTGTAAATATGACAGTAGTTCATAATTAATATTTTAATTAATAAGTGAATAAGTATTTCATTAATCCAGAGACTTGCCTATAACCTAACCCTTATCCCAACCTTTACTTAAACCTAAAACTAACCTTAACCTGACTTTAAAACATGTCTTCACTCTCAAACGTAAAGATTTACTTTATGCTTTTTGTTCCCATAAGGAAGAGACAAGTCCCCATAATGTGAATGTGTGAATAGATCTCGGTCCCCACAACATGACTATATACTATAGTTGTGAGGACACTCATTGGCATAATGCATTAGCTATAGCCCCTTACCTTAACCTTGACCTTGACCTTAACCTTCACCACTAAATACCTAACCCTAACCCTGGAACCAAGTCTTAACCCTCAAACAGCCATTTGAAAGTGAAAGTGAGGACCTGCCAAAATGTATTGAACCAAAAATTGGCCTTTATGACTATACACACACACACACACACACACACACACACACACACACACAGCCGCTCATGTCGACAGATGGGTGTGTAGGATGCCAGGGAAATGAGAATTACAGTAAGAGCAAATGTCTGAACTCCTCCGCGTGCCCCTGAGATCTTATCTGCTGTGATCTGGCCCGACGCCCGGGTCGAGGATTCACCCCGAGCAGCACTTGGATATTAGGTTTCATTTTCACATGCTAATGAAAGTGGAGTGAGGGGGACGGGGGGGACGGGGACGGGGAAGAGAAGAGATGGAGAAAAAGATCATCGCTGCAGAGGAGGAAAGTTGTGATTTATATTTGTCACACAGATGCGTTAAGCAGAGTGGGGGCTGGCGGAGGGAGGAGGAATTTGGTGAGCTGGCAGGAATGAAAAACATTCAAGGGAGGAAGAGACAAAAAGGTAAATGAGGATAGTCTGTAGTGGAGCACGAGGTTTTCACTGCTGCAGATCTGAAGCTGATCTCTACGAGAGCAGACAACTCACATGTGCATCTGAAGCACACATCTCAGGACTAGTTAGAGACACTCTTAGTTCATTTCAGTTTTGTTTATACCTAAAACTCCACATAAGGACACGTAACACAGTACGGTCGAGATACTTAGAATACTAGAGAAACCTGTTAGCTACCAAAATGAGTAAATACTTGGCAACAGTAACGTGAAGAAACCTCCGACAGAACCAGGAGACGGACGGGTCCAGAGTTTAGACTGTTTAGAAAAATGGACGTAGTCTTCTCCCTGTCTCCCTGTCTTCTCTCAAACTACCAGCAGGGGGCGACTCCCCTGGTCGTTTCTATAGAAGTCTCACTTTATAACGTCAGTAAACATTTATGTCTCAGTCTCTAGTTTCAAGTCTTCTTCAACACAGCTGATGTTCATTCAGTAAGTTATGATCATTTAGAGTCAAAGAGACAGTGTTGGGGCGAGGGTGTCATGTGATTGACAGCTAGTATCGTCCAATGGGCTTCTATTGGTTTTCTATTGATTATTCCATCGAGTAATCGGATAAGAAATACTTTTGTGTGTGTGAGTTGATGCCCCCTTCTTTCTCCTCCCGGCTGCAGCCTGTCACACACACACACTATAATTTCAGTGTTTACTATAACGTAGAAATAAATATGTATTGCTTGTTTGCAGGGATTTCCCCAAAAGCTGTGAACAGACGACGCTGAAAATTAAACACAACACTGATGATTATTTTTAATTAACAGTAAACAGCTTCAGTAAATTGAACTAACTGTGCACAGCTGCTACTCTGTGAAGTGTTTTGGTTTTTCCGACAGCACCTGAAGGCAGCACCGTAACGAAACTTATGGGCTAAATGTCGTTTGCATCGTAAACGGCGCTTTCTGTCGTCTTGGTTCCTTACTGTCTTGAAACACGCTCGTTGTGCGACAGTAATCGTCGTCCGTGTGAAACAGTGGCCACTGAGCAGGACAAGAGCTCGTCTACTCACATTCAGAGACTTTAAATCGATTATCTTTAGTAGTGGATTCACTCGAGTTACTCATGAATCGTTTCAGCTCCAGTCTGTAGTGAGAGGATCTGCAGAGTCATGTCTCCTCGCCGGGCCTCAGGATTTCTTTGATTTCCAAAACAGCCGCAGCTCCACAGAGGCTTTCCGAGGTCTGCATGAGGCCGGTGGTGTCAGAGGAAGATGCAGTTTCACAACGTGTTTCCAGGTGAAGCAGAGGGAGCTTCTTTCTGAGACAGGGTTTTGTCAGGAGCTGGTGCCTGAGAGGAAGAGGACCAGAACATTTTGTTACTCGTAAGAGATGATTCTCTGTGATTCTGAGAACTGTGATGAGTCACGAGCTGGAGGACGATGCACGGTGACACCAGCCCTGTGGTTAACTTGTGAGGCTCAGCTGCTAGGTTCACAAAGGCCAAGTGGCACAGTGCGCACCAGAAGGATAAAAGTCACCTCTATTTAAAACTTTCTTTTCTTTGAACTTCCTTTGAGGACTTCCAGTGAACTTCCTGTCGACTCCAGATAATTTACTGCAGCTGATGAGTTGATGGGTTGGTTTCGGTTCG